>NC_088233.1:8807315-8824815 GCF_036934945.1 Oncorhynchus masou masou
AATTGCATCCTGTCTGTATGGTTGAATTGTGCCTTTGCTCAAAAACAAATAGGACCTGAAACAACACCCACTCTGAGGGACATATCATCCACCGCCACACATTCAGCAGGATTAATTATAGATACAAAGGAAATAGATCTGTATGGTTGGACAGTTTTCTACCTCCTGTGCTTTAGACTAGTTAACTGCTATTGAAAGGAGTAAGGTTATGTCCTGTTATTTAGGCACATTGGGCAGCTGGAGAAGGCAGAGGTACGTTACTGCCACCTTGTGGTTAGACTTGGGAAATATGTGTTGGCGCAACCGAATTGATTCAAGTGGGCCAATTTGTTTCATTGAGTTATTCTCCCTGTCTTGATACATTTAAACAAAGTATAACAAGTTATTATTAAAACATTATGAATCTATGAAACAAGTGTTTGTATCTTGTTTAATATTTTGATTTGACTTTGTTTGATTGGAACCACACTAAATAGCCTATAGGCACAATAGCCTATATTGCACCAAGCATATAATCAGAGATGAGGGGCAGCATGGGTCAGTCCTTGCAATTTGGGCAATTTCTCGCCCAAGGCGAGACCAGAAACGGCAAAATTATGTGAGGGTTTTATGTGTTGTTGTTGGAGGTTCATCTTGGTCAGTTTAGCTCAGAAAATGCCACCCTGGTCTAAATGCCACCCTGGTCTAAATCCTGCCTAATGAGCAGCATCGGGCACACAAATCATTTATATCCTAAAAGCAACAACAAGCAACATTGCCTTGATAAGCAAATAATTCCAAAACATCAATGACAAATTACATGACCCTCTCCTAGACTAGATACAATATACTAAACCCTCTCCTGGACTAGATACAATATACTAAACACTCCCCTAGATACAATATACTAAACCCTCCCCTAGATACAACATTTTGAACCCTCCCCTAGATACAATATACTAAACCCTCCCCTAGATACAATATACTAAACCCTCTCCTGGACTAGATACAATATACTAAACCCTCCCCTAGATACAATATACTAAACCCTCTCATGGACTAGATACAATATACTAAACACTCCCCTAGATACAATATACTAAACCCTCCCCTAGATACAATATACTAAACCCTCCACTAGATACAACATTTTGAACCCTCCCCTAGATACAATATACTAAACCCTCCCCTAGATACAATATACTAAACCCTCTCCTGGACTAGATACAATATACTAAACCCTCTCCTGGATACAATATACTAAACCCTCTCCTGGACTAGGTACAATATACTAAACCCTCTCCTGGATACAATATACTAAACCCTCTCCTGGACTAGATACAATATACTAAACCCTCCCCTAGATACAATATACTAAACCCTCTCCTGGACTAGATACAATATACTAAACCCTCTCCTGGATACAATATACTAAACCCTCTCCTGGACTAGGTACAATATACTAAACCCTCTCCTAGATACAATATACTAAACCCGCCCCTAGATACAATATATTAAACCCTCTCCTGGACTAGGTACAATATACTAAACCCTCCCCTAGATACAATATACTAAACCCTCCCCTAGATACAATATACTAAACCCTCTCCTGGACTAGGTACAATATACTAAACCCTCCCCTGGACTAGATACAATATACTAAACCCTCCCCTGGACTAGATACAATATACTAAACCCTCCCCTAGATACAATATACTAAACCCTCTCCTGGACTAGGTACAATATACTAAACCCTCCCCTAGATACAATATACTAAACCCTCCCCTAGATACAATATACTAAACCCTCCCCTAGGTACAATATACTAAACCCTCCCCTAGATACAATATACTAAACCCTCTCCTAGATACAATATACTAAACCCTCCCCTGGGTACAATATACTAAACCCTCTCCTAGATACAATATACTAAACCCTCCCCTAGATACAATATACTAAACCCTCCCCTGGACTAGGTACAATATACTAAACCATCCCCTAGATACAATATACTAAACCCTCCCCTAGATACAATATACTAAACCCTCCCCTAGATACAATATACTAAACCCTCCCCTGGATACAATATACTAAACCCTCCCCTAGATACAATATACTAAAACCTCCCCTGGACTGAAATTGAAAAAGGACGACCCTCCTCCATGTAACTCAAGGTAACCATTCTGAAAATGTGGATCCATTCCTAAGAAAATACGCATATTATTCCATGGTTTTTCCACCTATGGCTCTCCATTAAACCTAGTTAAGGGGAGGATTTCGATAACCTTTCACGCCTGAATGGACGATGTTTTATGTATGAGTCGGTCGCCGGGGAGACAGGAGCGTATAGCCGGCTGCATATAGGCCAGTGGGATGCAGATAACAGATAAATTAATAATAACAGTGGCATCTGCCGGCCAGTTGTGCTTGCACACTATTTATTTTACTAGTACAAATTCTTATTTTCAATGACGGCCTAGGAACAGTGGGTTAACTGCCTGTTCAAGGGCAGAACGATAGATTTGTCCCTTGTCAGCTCTGGGATTTGAACTTGCAACCTTTCAGTTACTAGACCAACGCTCTAACCACTAGGCTACCCTGCCGCCCCAATTAGTTAAGCTAGCTATTCTGTAATTCATTCATGCATTTGATGATTAAAAGCTTTGCTACAAAAAAAATATAACATGTTTAAGAATTAAAGCAAAATTGAAGCTTCAGACTACGATCAGTTTAGGTCTACTTTGTTTGTCCTCCTAATTCAGTGCTGCCAACTTTTGAAGAAAGTTGAGTGAGAGTCTGGGGGTACTCCCCCAGGAAAATTGTACTTTTTTAAAGCTCATTTGCTGGCCTGTGACCAGGGTGGTAAAAACACACAGTTCAGGTTTATTCAGAATGCTTTGAACATTAAATGAACACTCAAAATTCAACGACTTTGTTACTTTGAGATTTATTTGGGGATTACATTTTAAAAGTATGCTGATATTTTTTTAAACATATTTATTAGGTGGTTTGACACTTTTTTCAGACAGTAATGAAGATGTGGAGACTGGCTGATGGAAGAAACAGTGGGAAGGTCAATGTGAAGACACTGCACAGGAAATACTCATATGAATGGTTGATGGCAGTGGGTAACCAAGTCATAGATTGCAGTCTCCTTGTCCATAGACTGCTTTCAAGGTAAGGACACAAACATTTTGTAATTTGGTAATAAGGCTGTAATAAAATCCTGCTTGCTCTCCGGGTGTCACGCGGAGCGGAACAGGTGAACCAAGGTATTTATTGAAACACGAGGGGAAGATTGAGTGCAGGCCAGGGGAAGCTCAGGCGGGTTGCAAGAAACCAGGTGAGGAGGCTGAGGCTGGAGCGAGAGGGGTTGAGACAGGGTAAGCAGGTCCGGAGGGGAATCCAAGCGAGTGCAGAGTGGGGAATCCAGGACAGAGTTGCAGGACTGATGAGATGTCGGACTGGAGACAGGGACCAGAGTCAGAGAGGGCAGAACTGTAGCCAAGAGAAAAACAGCATCAGGCAAGGGAAACCAGGCACAACAGGAACAAACAGCTAGATACATGTACTGACTGGGCAGAGATTACGATCTGACAGTGTGGAAGTGGCAGGACTGAGTATTTATAGAGGTCTTGATTATGGAACAGGTTGCAGCTGGTGGGGGATCTTCTCTGACTCCAGCACACCTGTCTCTGCCCACACAATCACACACACAGAGAGGGAGAGAGAGAGAGTATACTGCGGGAGTAGCGGCAGGTCAAGGAGACACCAGATGAGCACTAGAGGGCGTGGCAGGAGCAGGTGTGACACCAGGAAGGTTGGACACCCTTGATCTATGTTTACCACCCATGATCTATGTTATCCACCCTTGATCTATGTTTCCCACCCATGATCTATGTTTTCCACCCATGATCTACGTTTCCCAAGTTCTGGGTGTTTGAAAGTATTCTTGTTATAAAAATTAATTTCTCAAAATCACCCAACCTTTATGAAAAATCAAATAAATATCCATTTTCATTTGGTTTATGCCGACTAGTTGAAGAATCTTGAACTCATCTTACTCTACATAGAGACAATATTATGCATTTATACGTTTATGGGTCCCCCTACCATCTCTGCCTAGCATGTGCACAGTGCTAATATGTCAACAATTATATTCTAGACCTGGAGCATTTCATATCCAATGCTTATTTGTAGGACATATTCAAAACTGTCCATGAATGACTGCAAAAAGACATAGCCTCTTTGAACTCATTTTCAAAGACACCAGTAAGCATATCAGACTGGGATGAAACTAGCAACACTGGGAAATAGTGGCATAATAAAACACTGTACGTGAATAACAGGGTTCTTGCTGACAAGGACATGAATTACCCTTTACTTTAGCCCCTTATTTAAGAAAAATCATTTATCAGACTAAATGAAGTCAATTGCTAATAAAATCTCCGGAAGGCAAAATGACATAAATCTTCCACCTACATCTAACCAAATTATTTGTATATTTTTTTGTCACCTCTCTAGAATCAAACTTACACTTTTGGGTTCATAATCTGTTTGACAATCTGTTTGACAAAATAATTGCCATAGTTACAAATAACCCCGATAGAACATACTGTAGGACTCTCTGCTGCCTTTTCTTTGTCACAGCCTAAATTCCAATCACCAAATGAAGGAAATAAGTGTAGATTAAAACCACTCTAGTACTGCTGTCAAAAGGATGAATTCTGCAACCGAGACCGGAGTAACAGCCACCTAATTCTGTTGACAACATTGTACATAAAATACACCTACCACGCTGCTCTGTTTACAGTTTTATAAACTCAGCGGAGAACGTTCTCTCTCTCTCTCTCTCTCTCTCTCTCTCTCTCTCTCTCTCTCTCTCTCTCTCTCTCTCTCTCCATTCAAATCAAATCAAGCTTTATTTATACAGCACATTTCAGACATGGAATGTAACGCAACGTGCTTTACAGAAGACAACCAATTTAAAAAATGAAAATAAAAGCTGAAATATTTACTACACAACAAACATAAGATAAAAACAAAGGAATGACACAAACTGAAAGACTGAAAGGGAAAAGCAAAGCTAAAAATATGTGTTTTAACATTAAAATATGTCCACAGTTTCAGCCCCCCTCAGGTTCTCTGGCGGCTATTCCACAGGCTGGGGGCATAATAACTAAAGGCTGCCCCTCCATGCCTCTTGGTCCTCCTCAGGTTCTCTGGCGGCTATTCCACAGGCTGGGGGCATAATAACTAAAGGCTGCCCCTCCATGCCTCTTGGTCCTCTTCAGGTTCTCTGGTGGCTATTCCACAGGCTGGGGGCATAATAACTAAAGGCTGTCTCTCCATGCCTCTTGGTCCCCCTCAGGTTCTCTGGCGGCTATTCCACAGGCTGGGGGCATAATAACTAAAGGCTGCCCCTCCATGCCTCTTGGTCCTCCTCAGGTTCTCTGGCGGCTATTCCACAGGCTGGGGGCATAATAACTAAAGGCTGCCCCTCCATGCCTCTTGGTCCCCCTCAGGTTCTCTGGCGGCTATTCCACAGGCTGGGGGCATAATAACTAAAGGCTGCCCCTCCATGCCTCTTGGTCCTCTTCAGGTTCTCTGGTGGCTATTCCACAGGCTGGGGGCATAATAACTAAAGGCTGTCTCTCCATGCCTCTTGGTCCTCTTGGTCCTAGGCTTTGGGATAGTTAAAAGGACAGTACCAGAGGACCTGAGGGACCTACTGGGTACATAACTTAAAAGCATGTCAGAAAGGTATTGGGGTGCGCAATAATGGATTGAATTAAAAACTAATAGAAGAATCATAAAATTATTTTTCAAAACTCACAGTTAGCCAGTGCAGAGACCTTAAATCCTGTGTAATTGTGTGCTCTCCATCTGGTCTTGGTCAGGACCCGTGCTGCAGCATTCTGTATGTTTTGCAGTTGACTAATGGTTTTCTTGGATATACCAGACAGGATAACATTACAATAGTCAAGCCTGCTTGTAATAAAAGCATGGATGAGTCTCTCTGTATCAGCTTGAGAGTGTTACGCCCGCTCGAGGCGGCCAGGCTGCCCAGCATTACGCACACCTGCTTCCCTCGTCACGTGCATCAGGGATTCACTGGACTCATTTGGACTAAATCACCTGTGTTATTACCTCCCCTATATCTGTCTGTTCCCCAGCTCTGTTCCCCGCTTGTGCATTAATTGTCGTATGTCTGTTCCTGTCCTGTTTCATGCCTGTGCAAAATGAAATGTTTAATCTCCGTACCTGCTTCTCTACTCCAGTGTCGGTTCTTACAGAGAGAGAAATGGTCGCACCTTGGCATTGTTCCTCAGGTTGTAATTCCTCAGGTTGTAACATTCCTAATGTGTGATTTGAAATTTAGTTCGGAATCTAAAATAACACCTAGGTTTTTTACCAAATAGGTCCTGGACCCAAAATCAAACCTTGTGATATATATTTTGTCCGAGTTATGTTCCCAGAGGGTGACAAAAAAACTCTTGAACCGTTAAATAGGTCCTAACCCACCTCTCCAGTCTGTCCAGAAGGACATCATGGTCAACAGTGTTGAATGCAGAACTTAAGTCTAAGGACAGAGAGCTGCTCTTAAGATCATTTATCACTTTAAATAAGGCTGTCTCTGTGCTGTGGTGGGCACGAAAACCAGACGGGAATTTTTCAAAACTACAGTTTGCACCTACAAAAATTATTTAGCTGTTTGAACACAAATTTCTCCAGAATTTTGCTTAAGAATGGAAGGTTGAAGAATGGCCGGAAATTGCTAAGAGCTGAAGAATCTGGATGACCATGGCTGTTTTTAGTGCAGTGGGGAAAGAGCCTGGGAACAGAAAGTGATTAACAACAGCTTTTACTTCTTCAGATATGCAATTAAATACTGTTTTGAAGAAGGTGATGGAGATAGGAGCAAAAAGGCAGGTAGAAGGCTGAAGTTGTTATGTCACTTTACTGAGCATGTCTGAGTCAACCTGGGAAAATAAATCCATAGTGCCTTTGCTTCCGCCGGAGTCGGTCCTTCTCCTTGTTCGAGCGGCGTTCGGCTCACATGTTTTTGTTTATTAATTTTCCTGAGTTTTCCCCGCATTCCCAGCATAAGGCGCTTGTAGTTTCAGTTTCTCTCTCTCTCTCTCTCTCTCTCTCTCTCTCTCTCCCTCTCTTTCTCTCTCTCTCTCCCTCTCTTTCTCTCTCTCTTTCTCTCTCTCTCTCTCTCTCTCTCTCTCTCTCTCTCTCTCTCTCTCTCTCTCTCTCTCTCTCTCTCTCTCTTCTCTCTCTCTCTCTTTCTCTCTCTCTCTCTCTCTCTCTCTCTCTCTCTCTCGTAGAATCAGGCGCAACTGGGAATTTTATTGACCTTTCATTTTCCCATAGTTTAGGGATCCCCATTGTTCCTGTGGATATGCCCTTCCCTGTGCGCCCTAGATAGTCAACCGTCAGGGTCAGGGCTAATTAGGGAGGCCACTGCTCCACTGGGCATGGTTACGCAGGAGGGTCACAAGGAGAGTATCTATCTTTTCCTTATTGATTCTCCTGCATTTCCCATGGTGCTGGGCCTACCCTGGTTGGCCTGTCATGACCCCACTATTTCGTGGCAACAGAGGGCTCTCACAGGGTCACGAAAGTGCTCGGGAGGTGTTTAGGGGTTTCCGTCGGTGCTACTATGGTGGAAATTCCAGACCAGGTCTCCATCATGTGCATCCCCTCTGAACATGCAGATTTGGTTCTCGCCTTCGGTAAAAAGAAGATGACTCAATTCCCACCCCATCGACGGGGGGGTGAGATACATCTCCTGGTAGACGCAGCACTTCCTGCCTCCTCGAGTTTCTTTTTTGTGAAGTAGAAGGATGATTGACTATCGAGGCATCAACCAAATCACTGTGAGGTACAGCTACCCGCTGCCTCTCATAGCCAGTGCGATAGAGTCAATGCACGGGGCGCGCTTCTTCACAAAATTGGATCTCAGGAGCGCTTACAACCGGGTGGGTATCCGTGAGGGGGACGAGTGGAATACGGCATTTAGTACCACCTCAGGGCACTAAGAGTGCCTCGTCATGCCGTACGGGTTGATGAATGCTCCATCAGTCTTCCAGGCTTTTGTAGATTTTCCAGGGCATGCACAGGCAGAGTGTAGTGGTGTATATCAACGACATTCTGATATACTCCACTACACGCGCCGAGCATGTGTCCCTGGTGCGCAGAATGCTTGGTCGACTGTTGGAGCATGACCTGTACATCAAGGCTGAGAAATGTCTGTTCTTCCAACAGTCCGTCTCCTTCCTAGGGTACCGCATTTCCACTTCAGGGGTGGAGATGGAGAGTGACCCCATTTCAGCCGTGCGTAATTGGCCGACTCCGACCACGGTAAAGGAAGTGCAGTGGTTTCTAGGGTTTGCCAACTACTACCGGAGGTTTATCCGGGGCTTTGGTCAGGTAGCAACTCCCATTACCTCACTGCTGAAGGGGGACCGGTGCGTTTGCAATGGTCAGCTGAGGCGGACAGGGCTTTTGGTCAGCTGAGGGCTCTGTTTACCTCAGCTCCCATGCTGGCTCATCCGGATCCCTCTTTGGCGTTCATAATTTACATTTACATTTAAGTCATTTAGCAGACGCTCTTATCCAGAGCGACTTACAAATAATGGAGGTTGACGCGTCCGAGGCTTGGATAGGAGCCGTGCTCTCTCAGCGCTCGGGTACACCACCAAAGCTCCGTCCCTGTGCCTTCTTTTCGAAGAAGCTCAGCCCAGCGGAGCGAAACTATGACCTGGGGGACCAGGAGTTGTTGGCTGTCGTCAGGGCGTGTAGACATTGGCTTGAGGGGGCTAAAGACCTTTTTCTCATCTGGACGGACCACCGCAATCTGGAGTACATCCGGGCAGCGAGGAGACTGAACCCTCGCCAGGCAAGGTGGGCCATGTTCTTTACCTGTTTTGTTTTCACTCTGTCCTACGGACCAGGTTCCCAGAACACGAAGGCAGATGCACTGATGTATGACACAGAGGAGCGGTCCATGGATCCCACTCCCGGCCTCTTGCCTGGTGGCACCGGTAGTGTGGGAGCTGGATGCGGACATGCCCCACTCCCCCCCAGTGTCCAGCTGGACGTCTGCATGTTCCGTTTGCTGTCCGCTACCGTTTGATCTATTGGGCCCACACGTCACCCTCCTCTGGTCATCCGGGCGTCGGTCCGATAGTGCGCTGTCTTAGTGGGATGTACTGGTGGTCCACCTTGGCTAAGGACGTGAGGGTTTATGTTTCCTCCTGCTCGGTGTGTGCCCAGTGCAAGGCCAAGGGAAGTTAGAACCCCTCCCCGCTCCACAACAGCCGTGGTCGCACCTGTCGGTGGACTTCCTGATGCATCTGCCTCCCTCACAGGGCAACACCACGATCCTGGTTATTTGTGGATCGGTTTCCTAAGTCCTGCCGTCTCCTCCCTTTGCCCGGTTTCCCTACGGCCCTACAGACTGCGGAGGCCCTGTTCACACACGTCTTCCCGGCACTACGGGGTGCCTGAGGACATAGTATCTGATAGAGGTCCCCAGTTCACGTCAAGGGTCTGGAGGACGTTCATGGAACGTCTGGGGGTCTCGGTCAGCCTTACCTCAGGTTTTCACCACGAGAGTAACGGGCAGGTGGAGAAAGTGAACCAAGATGTGGGTAGGTTTCTGAGGTCTTTTTGCCAGGACCGGCCGGGGGAGTGGGCGGCGTTCATACCCTGGGCAGAGATGGCCCAGATCTCGCTCTGCCACTCCTCTACCAACCTCTCCCCTTTCCAGTGCGTACTGGGATAACATCTGGTTCTGGCGCCGTGGCATCAGAGCCAGATCGTGGATCCTGCGGTGGACGACTGGTTAGGCGCTCGGAGGAGACGTGTGATGCCGCTCATGTGCACCTTCAGCGGGCCGTGAGGCATCAGAAAGCCAGCGCAGACCGCCACCGCAGTGAGGCCCCGGTGGACCGGGTCTGGCTCTCGACCCGAAACCTGCCCCTCTGCCTGCTCTGCCCGAAGCTGGGTCCACGGTTTGTGGGGCGATTCAAAGTCCTGAGGAGAGTGAACAAGGTTTGTTACAGTTTACAACTTCCCCCAGATTACCGTATTAACTCCTTGTTCCATGTCTATCTCCTCAGGCCTGTAGTAGCTGGTCCACTCCAGGAGTCTGAGGTGCGGGAGGTTTCTCTGCCCCCTCTGGACATCGAGGGGGCCTCGGCGTATGCAGTCTGATCCATACTGGACTCGAGGCGTCGGGCGAGGGGCTTTCAGTACCTCGTGGAGTGGGAGGCATACGGAGAGATACTGGGTGCCGGTGGAGGATGTATTGGACCTTTTGATGCTGCGGGATTTCCACCGTCTCCATCCGGATCTCCCTGCGTCTCACCCACCGGGTCATCCCTAAGGCTGGTGTCTGCGCACTGCTGGGGGGGGGTAGTGTCACGACTTTCGCTGGAGTCGGTCCCTCTCCCTGTTCGAGCGGCACCCGCGGTTGATGTCACCGGCCTTCTGGCCAACACCGATCCACTTTTCATTTGCCATTTATTTTGTCTTTGGTTTTTACACACCTGGTTTCAAATCCCCCATTACATGTTCATTATTTAACCCTCTGGTTTCCCCCATGTTTGTGTGCATGTTTGTTTTATTGTAAGGCTGTATCTGACGGCTGGTATTATTGTTGCCGGGTTTTGTATTTACACCCGTTTATTTCGTAGTACCGGTATTTTTCCAGCACCATAGTATTGTGTTTATACTGGTGTTATCTTGTATTAAATACCTTGTCCACACATCTCAGCTCTCCTGCGCCTGACTCCTTCCACCAGTCACCCACAGCCTTGACACTAGGGAACATATCATTAAACTTCTCATCAGGTCTTGCTTGACTGATACCAGCCGAATGTCTTATCTCTGAAATATGCCACAAATTCAACACATTTAGATGTGGAGGAAAGTTCACGTTAGTTTGCGGTGGTAGTATTTATCAGGCCATCACTGGTCAAGAAGAGCACTGTCATATTATTCTGATTAATAGCGATCAAGTTAGAATAATGAGTCCGTCTGGCATTTCTAATTTCCTTGTTATATATGCTAAGTTGTTGTCTCAGAATATCATAATGGACCTGCAAATTTAACTTTCTCCACTTCTGCTCTGCCTTTCTGCAATTTCTCTTTAATTGATGAGTTTCCTCACTCATCCAAGAGGCTCTCCATTTGGATGTGGCCAATTTGAACTTTACTGGAGCTATGGCATCAATGGTTGCCCTTCATTTGTTATTAAGACAAAGGCAGAGTAGGTGGTGGAGTATTGTTCATATGCACTCAATAAAATCGGGATCAATTTCAAAGGTAAGATAGTGTTACTTAATAATGTATTCTGTATTACCCTGTGCTGTGGGCAACAAGGTACTATAAATCCACAGTGGTGATCAGATAAAGCAACATCAACAACAGAGTATTTGTCAATAGAAAGCCCATTGGTAATAACCCGGTCCAGAGTTTGGCCACAGTTATGGGTGGGCCCAGTAGAAAGCCCCTTGGTAATAACCAGGTCCAGAGTATGACTGCGGTTATGGGTGGGCCCAGTAGAAAGCCCCTTGGTAATAACCAGGTCCAGAGTATGACTGCGGTTATGGGTGGGCCCAGTAGAAAGCCCCTTGGTAATAACCAGGTCCAGAGTATGACTGCGGTTATGGGTGGGCCCAGTAGAAAGCCCCTTGGTAATAACCAGGTCCAGAGTATGGCTGTGGTAATGGGTGGGCCCAGTAGAAAGTCCCTTGGTAATAACCAGGTCCAGAGTATGACTGTGGTTATGGGTGGGCCCAGTAGAAAGCCCCTTGGTAATAACCAGGTCCAGAGTATGACTGCGGTTATGGGTGGGCCCAGTAGAAAGCCCCTTGGTAATAACCAGGTCCAGAGTATGGCCGCAGTTATGGGTGGGCCCAGTAACATGTTGGATAAAATCCATAGAGCTCAAAAGATTCATTAATTCAATGGCCTTGGAGTCAGTCTCTTTGTCAGCATGAATATAAAAATGCCCAACACAATGATTTTATCATAGTTCTCAAGGACAATAGACAATAGTTCAGAGAAATCAGTAAAGAAAGTGGGTCAGTGCTTTGCTGGTCTATACAGGGTTATAGCCAGTACTGTTGGCTGACATTTAAACAGTATAGTATGATGCTCTAAAGACCTAAAGTCACCAAACGAAATGTCCTTACAGCTGAGAGCATTAGTAGAAATGTAGACTGTCCACCCACTCTTTTTTGCGTTTCTGATAAAGTATGAAAAGCTGTAGCCCATGGAGGAGGGGCTTCACTAAGAGCAGCACGACAGTCTGATGACAGTCGGTCTCTGGATAAGAGCGTCTGCTAAATGACTTAAATGTGTAAATGTAAATGACAGCCATGTTTCAGTGAGAGAAACATCCAATCAAACTTGCGCTGAGTAATGAGGTCATTCACGAGAAAGGTTTGACTTGTGATTGCGCTAACATTTAAAAGCACCATATTCAATGAGTGTGGGCCACTCTAACCCTGGGGCATCTACCTCGAGGTGACCAATGGAATAACAACCAAATTATTAACGTTACAACCATGTTTTCTGACCGTCTCCAATCTATCAGAATAGTAGGAGATGACAGTTTGTATAAACTCAGTAGAAGGCGAGGTTAAAGGAACATAAATTAGGTTACTCACAATAACCACTGTGCCATTTCTAAAGGAGATGATATGGTTTCCAAGTCCTCTGTTGCTTATTCTGACAGGGATAACTGGAGCCCTACCAGACCTTGTCTGTCAGTCTCTAAAACAGTTTGATGTTTCTGAGACTGGAGCCCTACCAGACACTGTCTGTCAGTCTCTAAAGCAGTTTGATGTTGCTGGGACTGGAGCCCTACCAGACCCTGTCTGTCAGTCTCTAAAACAGTTTGATGTTGCTGGGACTGGAGCCCTACCAGACCCTGTCTGTCAGTCTCTAAAGCAGTTTGATGTTGGTGGGACTGGAGCCCTACCAGACCCTGTCTGTCAGTCTCTAAAACAGTTTGATGTTGGGACTGGAGCCCTACCAGACCCTGTCTGCCAGTCTCTAAAACAGTATGATGTTGGGACTGGAGCCCTACCAGACCTTGTCTGTCAGTCTCTAAAACAGTTTGATGTTGGGACTGGAGCCCTACCAGACCTTGTCTGTCAGTCTCTAAAACAGTTTGCGATGTTGCTGGGATTGGAGCCCTACCAGACCCTGTCTGTCAGTCTCAAAAACAGTTTGCCGTTGGGACTGGAGCCCTACCAGACCTTGTCTGTCAGTCTCTAAAACAGTTTGCTGTTGGGACTGGAGCCCTACCAAACCCTGTCTGTCAGTCTCTAAAACAGTTTGATGTTGGGACTGGAGCCCTACCAGACCCTGTCTGTCAGTCTGTAAAACAGTTTGATGTTGGGACTGGAGCCCTACCAGACCCTGTCTGTCAGTCTGTAAAACAGTTTGATGTTGGGACTGGAGCCCTACCAGACCCTGTCTGTCAGTCTCTAAAACAGTTTGATGTTGGGACTGGAGCCCTACCAGACCTTGTCTGTCAGTCTCTAAAACAGTTTGATGTTGGGACTGAAGCCCTACCAGACCCTGTATGTCAGTCTCTAAAACAGTTTGATGTTGCTGGGACTGGAGTCCTACCAGACCTTGTCTATCAGTCTCTAAAACAGTTTGATGTTGCTGGGACTGGAACCCTACCAGACCCTGTCTGTCAGTCTCTAAAGCAGTTTGATGTTGCTGGGACTGGAGCCCTACCAGACCCTGTCTGTCAGTCTCTAAAACAGTTTGACGTTGGGACTGGAGCCCTACCAGACCATGTCTGTCAGTCTCTAAAACAGTATGATGTTGGGACTGGAGCCCTACCAGACCATGTCTGTCAGTCTCTAAAACAGTTTGATGTTGGGACTGGAGCCCTACCAGACCCTGTCTGTCAGTCTCTAAAACAGTTTGCTGTTGGGACTGGAGCCCTACCAGACCCTGTCTGTCAGTCTCTAAAACAGTATGATGTTGGGACTGGAGCCCTACCAGACCTTGTCTGTCAGTCTCTAAAACAGTTTGCGATGTTGCTGGGATTGGAGCCCTACCAGACCCTGTCTGTCAGTCTCTAAAACAGTTTGATGTTGGGACTGGAGCCCTACCAGACCCTGTCTGTCAGTCTGTAAAACAGTTTGATGTTGGGACTGGAGCCCTACCAGACCTTGTCTGTAAGTCTCTAAAACAGTTTGATGTTGGGACTGGCGCCCTACCAGACCCTGTCTGTCAGTCTCTAAAACAGTTTGATGTTGGGACTGGAGCCCTACCAGACCCTGTATGTCAGTCTCTAAAACAGTTTGATGTTGGGACTGGAGCCCTACCAGACCCTGTCTGTCAGTCTCTAAAACAGTTTGCTGTTGGGACTGGAGCCCTACCAGACCCTGTCTGTCAGTCTCTAAAACAATTTGATGTTGGGACTGGAGCCCTACCAGACCCTGTCTGTCAGTCTCTAAAACAGTTTGATGTTGGGACTGGAGCCCTACCAGACCTTGTCTGTCAGTCTCTAAAACAGTTTGATGTTGGGACTGGAGCCCTACCAGACCCTGTCTGTCAGTCTCTAAAACTGTGTGCAATGTTGCTGGGACTGGAGCCCTACCAGACCCTGTCTGTCAGTCTCTAAAACAGTTTGCTGTTGGGACTGGAGCCCTACCAGACCCTGTCTGTCAGTCTCTAAAACAGTTTGATGTTGGGACTGGAGCCCTACCAGACCTTGTCTGTCAGTCTCTAAAACAGTTTGATGTTGAGACTGGAGCCCTACCAGACCCTGTCTGTCAGTCTCTAAAACAGTTTGCAATGTTGCTGGGACTGGAGCCCTACCAGACCCTGTCTGTCAGTCTCTAAAACAGTTTGATGTTGGGACTGGCGCCCTACCAGACCCTGTCTGTCAGTCTCTAAAACAGTTTGATGTTGGGACTGGCGCCCTACCAGACCCTGTCTGTCAGTCTCTAAAACAGTTTGATGTTGGGACTGGAGCCCTACCAGACCCTGTCTGTCAGTCTCTAAAACAGTTTGCTGTTGGGACTGGAGCCCTACCAGACCCTGTCTGTCAGTCTCTAAAACAATTTGATGTTGGGACTGGAGCCCTACCAGACCCTGTCTGTCAGTCTCTAAAACAGTTTGATGTTGGGACTGGAGCCCTACCAGACCCTGTCTGTCAGTCTCTAAAACAGTTTGATGTTGGGACTGGAGCCCTACCAGACCCTGTCTGTCAGTCTCTAAAACAGTTTGATGTTGGGACTGGAGCCCTACCAGCCCTTGTCTGTCAGTCTCTAAAACAGTTTGATGTTGGGACTGGAGCCCTACCAGACCCTGTCTGTCAGTCTGTAAAACAGTTTGCTGTTGGGACTGGAGCCCTACCAGACCCTGTCTGTCAGTCTCTAAAACAGTTTGATGTTGGGACTGGAGCCCTACCAGACCTTGTCTGTCAGTCTCTAAAACAGTTTGCTGTTGGGACTGGAGCCCTACCAGACCCTGTCTGTCAGTCTGTAAAACAGTTTGATGTTGGGACTGGAGCCCTACCAGACCCTGTCTGTCAGTCTCTAAAACAGTTTGCTGTTGGGACTGGAGCCCTACCAGACCCTGTCTGTCAGTCTGTAAAACAGTTTGCTGTTGGGACTGGAGCCCTACCAGACCCTGTCTGTCAGTCTCTAAAACAGTTTGATGTTGGGACTGGAGCCCTACCAGACCTTGTCTGTCAGTCTCTAAAACAGTTTGATGTTGGGACTGAAGCCCTACCAGACCTTGTCTGTCAGTCTCTAAAACAGTTTGATGTTGGGACTGAAGCCCTACCAGACCCTGTCTGTCAGTCTGTAAAACAGTTTGCAATGTTGCTGGGACTGGAGCCCTACCAGACCCTGTCTGTCAGTCTCTAAAACAGTTTGCAATGTTGCTGGGACTGGAGCCCTACCAGACCCTGTCTGTCAGTCTCTAAAACAGTTTGCTGTTGGGACTGGAGCCCTACCAGACCCTGTCTGTCAGTCTCTAAAACAGTTTGATGTTGGGACTGGAGCCCTACCAGACCCTGTCTGTCAGTCTCTAAAACAGTTTGCTGTTGGGACTGGAGCCCTACCAGACCCTGTCTGTCAGTCTCTAAAACAGTTTGATGTTGGGACTGGAGCCCTACCAGACCCTGTCTGTCAGTCTCTAAAACAGTTTGCTGTTGGGACTGGAGCCCTACCAGACCCTGTCTGTCAGTCTCTAAAACAGTTTGATGTTGGGACTGGAGCCCTACCAGACCCTGTCTGTCAGTCTGTAAAACAGTTTGATGTTGGGACTGGAGCCCTACCAGACCCTGTCTGTCAGTCTCTAAAACAGTTTGCTGTTGGGACTGGAGCCCTACCAGACCCTGTCTGTCAGTCTGTAAAACAGTTTGCTGTTGGGACTGGAGCCCTACCAGACCCTGTCTGTCAGTCTGTAAAACAGTTTGATGTTGGGACTGGAGCCCTACCAGACCCTGTCTGTCAGTCTCTAAAACAGTTTGCTGTTGGGACTGGAGCCCTACCAGACCCTGTCTGTCAGTCTGTAAAACAGTTTGCGATGTTGCTGGAAATAATCCTGGAACCCCTGCGGTTAGTGGGATTCTCTTTTAAAAAAAGTCCTGGTTGCTCCACTCTAATCTTGAGGGCTGTTTCTTTAAAAAAAAGTTCATCCAATCCCCTTGGTCCCTTACCTAAACTAAGACGAATCATAGGCTTCAATGTGCCACAGTTTACAGATGTATTTTTTTCAGTCCAGTTCATTCTCTTTTGTCCCGTTTAATATTTTGTAAATATTAGAAGTACTTTTAACACCTATTTATAACACTGACAAAGCATTGGACATGTGTTTATAATGCAATGTGTAGAGTGTATATCATAGGAAGTGTTACCGTTGTATGTGTTGTAGCTTTAATGTGTTTGAGTTAATGTTTAAGTTTATTCTTTGAACTGTATCTAAAGATATTTCTTTAGATTTATTTGCATATGTAATTGTATTGGGTTGTGTTGAATTACGCTTTTTGACTGCAATTCCCAGAATGCCTTGCGAGAGGAATGAGTGATAACGCGCCAATTATGTGCAGGTGTTTAGTGATTGAAGCTGACAGCATCACGACAGCATCTTACCTGCATTGCTCTGTACCAAAACAATTGTTGTTAAATGCAACGTGAACCAGTATTCTTACTAAAAGAAGCTTTCATATCAAACCCGACTTATTACTTTGAAGTTAGTTAATCTAAAAGTATGTAGCCTACTGTAAACATTATGTTCACCATATCCCAATCAAAACCAGTAAATAAACCCACTCGTATTCTGCCAAGGTAGCAGTTGAATCTTTATTATTAGTTCTGCAAAGACTTACCAAGGAATTGGTTAATATAATAAAAATACCTTTTCAAATTTCTTTAAGCATACAAAATCATATAATATCACACTTTAATACTGTTTAAAAAGCAACTTATCTTATGTCCTAAACACTCACACATTAAGCCAT
>NC_088233.1:8829815-8834815 GCF_036934945.1 Oncorhynchus masou masou
TGTGTGTGTGTGTGTGTGTGTGTGCGCGCGTGCGTGTGTGTTCCTACCTGTAGGCTGGTGACAGTGAGTCTGCGTGCCTCGTCAGACAGCGTTGCTATGGGAACGATGAAGGGGCTGTCGGGGATGTGCTCGTTGTTGAACTTGATAGACACTTCATAGTCACCTGAGAACACAAACGCAGAGAGGAACCAGCGGTTAGATACCAGAATAACAGTACAATCAGTACGATCAGATGATTCTCATGTAGGGAGAAGGAGATAGACATGGTGTACAGCGCCATGCAAAAGTATTCACCCCCTTGCCATTTTCCTATTTTGTTGCATTACAACCTGTAATTTGAATAAATTTTTATTTGGATTTCATGTAATGGACATACACAAAATAGGCCAAATTGGTGAAATTAAATGTTTGTTTTTTTAAAAGTGCATTTTTTAATTGTTTTATGTAAAACGGAAAAGTGGTGCGTGCATAGGTATTCACCCCCTTTACTATGAAGCTCCTCAATAAGATCTGGTGCAACCAATTACCTTCAGAAGTCACATAATTAGTTAAATAAAGGCCACCTGTGTGCAATCTAAGTGTTACATGATCTGTCACATGAGCTCAGTATATATACACCTGTTCTGAAAGGTCCCAGAGTCTACAACACCATTAAGCAAGGGGCACCATGAAGACCAAGGAGCTCTCCAAACAGGTCAGCGACAAAGTTGTGGAGAAGTACAGATCAGGGTTGGGTTATAAAAAAATATCTTTGAACATCCCACGGAGCACCAATAAATCCATTATTAAAAAATTGAAAGAATATGGCACCACAACAAACCTGCCAACAGAGGGCCTGTCCACCAAAACTCACAGACCTGACAAGGAGGGCATTAATCAGAGAGACAACAAAGAGACCAAAGATAAACTTGAATGAGCTGCAAAGCTCCACAGGGGAGATTGGAGTATTTGTCCATAGGACCACTTTAAGTCATACTCTCCACAGAGCTAGGCTTTACGGAAGTGGCCAGAAAAAAGCCATTGTTTAAAGAAAAAAATAAGCAAGCACGTTTGGTGTTCGACAAAAGGCACATGGGAAACTCCCCAAACATATGGAAGAAGGTACTCTGGTCTGATGAGACTAAAATTGAGCTTTTTGGACATCAAGGAAAACGCTATGTCTGGCGCAAACCCAACCCCTCTTATCACCCCGAGAATACCATCCCCACAGTGAAGTATGATGGTGGCAGCATCATGCTGTGGGGATGTTTTTCATCAGCAGGGACTGGTAAAACTGGTCAGAATTGAAGGAATGATGGATGGTGCTAAATACAGGGACATTCTTGCGGGGAATCTGTTTCAGTCTTCCAGAGATTTGAGACTGGGACGGAGGTTCACCTTCCAGCAGGACAATGACCCTAAGCATACTGCTAAAGCAACACTAGTGGTTTAAGTTGAACATTTAAATGTCTTGGAATGGCCTCGTCAAAGCTCAGGCCTCAATCCAATTGAGAATCTGTGGTATGACATAAAGATTGCTGTACACCAGCGGAACCCATTCAACTTGAAGGAGCTTGAGCAGTTTTGCCTTACAGAATGGTCATAAATCCCAGTGGCTAGATGTGCCAAGCTTATAGAGATACCCCATGAGACTTGCAGCTGTCATTTCTGCAAAAGGTGGCTCTACAAAGTATTGACTTTCTGGGGGTGAATAGTTATGCACGCTCAAGTTCTGTTTTTTCATCTAATTTTTTTTGTTTGTTTCACAATAACAAATATTATGCATCTTCAAAGTGGTAGGCATGTTGTGTTTTCAGGCTGTAAGGCAACAAAATAGGAAAAATGCCAACGGGGTTGAATACTTTTGCAAGCCACTGTAAATAACAGTTGGTCCTTGGAGCTAGATGGGGTTAGATGGGGCTAGATGGGGTTAGATGGGGCTAGATTGGGCTAGGTGGGGCTAGATGGGGTTAGATGAGGCTAGATTGGGCTAGGTGGGGCTAGGTGGGGCTAGATGGGGTTAGATGGGGCTAGATGGGGTTAGATGGGGCTAGATTGGGCTAGGTGGGGCTAGATGGGGTTAGATGGGGTTAGATGGGGTTAGATGAGGCTAGATTGGGCTAGGTGGGGCTAGATGGGGTTAGATGGGGCTAGATGGGGTTAGATGGGGCTAGATGGGGCTAGATGGGGTTAGATGGGGCTAGAAGACAGAGAGAGATGACAGAGAGGGAGGGAGAGACCGATGGGGCTAGATATGGTTAGGTGGGGCTAGATGGGGTTAGATGGGGCTAGAAGACAGAGAGAGATGACAGAGAGGGAGGGAGAGACCGATGGGGCTAGATATGGTTAGGTGGGGCTAGATGGGGCTACGGGGGGTACTATCTCACCTGGCTCCTGAACGATGTAGGCCACCCCACAGGATCCATCCTTTCTGTCTTCAAATGAGATCTCAGCCTTACTGGGCCCCTCTACAGCGATGGACAGACCTCCTGCACCAGCCTCACGCGTCCAGATACTGAACTCAGCTACGGAGAGAACGAGAGAGGGAGGGAGAGAGAACGAGAGAGAGAGGGAGAGAGAACGAGAGAGGGAGGGAGAGAGAACGAGAGAGGGAGAGAGAGAGAACGAGAGAGGGAGGGAGAGAGAGAGAACGAGAGAGGGAGGGAGAGAGAGGAGACACGCAGACATGTTAAAACCTGGTTCAACTAAAGTAGACAACACATTCAACTAAAGTAGATAACACATTCAACTAAAGCAAAGGGGGGGAAAAAATCACTTATTGAAAGTTAAACATTCTTCCAAATAGCTGCCATCTGCAAAATGACTGTTGGTACGACGACAGGAAAAGACAGGTTCATCGATTAACTGGGTTTTCATCGAGACACAGGCAGCCAGGTCAAACTACTTACTTGGTACTCCTGCCACTCCTCTCTCCAGCCCAGTGCCTCCGGCCCGGACCTTGTGGGACCCTCCTTCTCCCATGGGCCCAACAGTGAACTGGAAGGGACTTCCGGGGACATGCTGCCCGCTGTACTTCACGTTGACCGTGTGTGCCCCCATCTCCTGGGGTACGAAGCGGACGCTGTAGGTGCTATCTCCTCCATCTACGATCTCTGCCTGTTCTGTTTTACCCCCGGGGCTGGTCACCTGGGCTGTCATACTACCCTGGGTAACTGTCTCACCTGGGGGAGAGTGGAGGGAGGAGGGGAGGGGGAAGAGAGGTGTCAGACTGGCTGGAAGGCGTGTTGTTTTTCCATTTACAATACTATATTTTTACTCTTATCCAGAGCGACTTACAATCCATACATTCAACTAAAGTAAGTAAAACAATTCTATATCGATCATGATCATTGTAAAGTAAAACCTTCTCGAAATGAGCTGCTACTGTACCGAGATCAGTGATATTGGGAGTAAAGAAGAACAAGTGCAACAGAGAAATGTTAGTCATGTTATTTCTTCATTCATTCTCACCAGGTGTTGGTGTGGCTGTAGCGGGTATACCAGCGAAGCTAGCCAGACTCTCTCTGCCCAGGAAGTCTCCAAACACATCTCTGAAGGGACTGCCTCCTCCTGCTCCTCCCATCTGGGTGCTCTCCTCTACCCTCACCTCCCTCTTCGTCTCTCCGCCCCTCATCTTGCTGATCTCCGTGCGCTCTGTGCGCGTGTACGTGTGGCTGCTGCGTGTGAACGTACGAGTCATCCTCTCCTGGGCTGACACCATCTGGAACCAGTTTCCTATTGGTGGAGAGAGAGCAGGGAGGTTAAGTGTTTGGTTTAGTCTTAGACACAAGCAATACTTGAAGACTCATGCTAGCTAACTTAGCTTATAAGCTAGCTAGCTTGTAGCTGTATGAAAGAAGCTAGCTAACTCGTAGCTGTATGGAAGAAACTAGCTAACTCATAGCTGTATGGAAGAAACTAGCTAACTTAGCTTTTAAGCTAGCTAGCTTGTAGCTGTATGAAAGAAGCTAGCTAACTCGTAGCTGTATGAAAGAAGCTAGCTAACTCGTAGCTGTATGGAAGAAACTAGCTAACTTAGCTTTTAAGCTAGCTAGCTTGTAGCTGTATGAAAGAAGCTAGCTAACTCGTAGCTGTATGGAAGAAACTAGCTAACTTAGCTTTTAAGCTAGCTAGCTTGTAGCTGTATGAAAGAAGCTAGCTAACTCGTAGCTGTATGGAAGAAGCTAGCTAACTCGTAGCTGTATGGAAGTTGATTGAAAGTTGATAGGGATAACAACCACCATTGCTGTCATTTTATAAATGATATCAATACAGCAATGTGGGGTACGTCAGCGCTATGACAGCACCATGAGTGTAATATCACAGTGTGATCATGTTTAGGCTGTGCTCACCAGGGATTTTCAGGTTGAGGCCACAGGCGCTGCCGACAGAGGCGATGGAGGGGGCTGTTCTCTTCCTGGTGATGCTCTCCTTCATTCTTCCTTCTCCTGTTACCTTCACCGTGAAAGGACTTCCTGTAGGAGCAGAGGAGCAGCCAATCAGAGGTCAGAGAGTAGGCTTGGGCGTTTATACCGTATAACGGGGTATTTCGAAATACCGACTGTATGATTTTCTATAATGTTAAATACAGTGTATGTGGGGGTGCCTGCTAAGTTAAGGAAAGCTATAAGAAATCTAAGATGTGTCAAATGATATCCAGCTCAGGGCTCCAGCTATGCATGTGGTTTGCAAAATTGCTAGCTAAGTGTCGAGATGTCAAGATCAAGCTTCTTGGTTACAGCAGAGACGTTCAATCCCCTTCTGGATCAAGAGCCCTGTTGCCTAAATAGTTTTTTGCGTAAAAAACAAATATCACCCCTTGTTTACACTTCCGGTATAAAACTGTATACCCCGGTATGGTAAAGAAACAATATGACAGTATGAACATTTGGCCCAACCCTATCAGAGAGTACCAGCAACAGCCAATCAGAGAGGTCAGGGAGTAGTGTATCAGCCAATGAGAGAGGTCTTAAACCGGAATAGCCCTCTCAATTGTGCAGAAAATAAATTCACAGGTAACA
>NC_088233.1:8844815-8864815 GCF_036934945.1 Oncorhynchus masou masou
TAACAACAAGGAGGCTAACAGTTCAGGTCTTCCTCTTTTTCTTACCGTCCTCGAAGGCGGTATACTCCACTCTGTAGGTTCCGTCTCCCTTGTCTGTGATGTAGGCGTCTGTGTTGGCGCCTGAAGGGTTGATGATGCGTGCTTTCACGTGGTCACCGCCAATCTTGGTCGTTTTACGGGCGTCCACGATGAAGTGGGTGGTGACCTCCTTGAGGACTCCTATAAACATGGATGACCGTAAGGAGAATGGTTAGCTACTGTAATTGTTAGCATGTAGTAGCCTTTGCAAGTGAATTATAGTAACCTTAGCTATAATGGTCTTGGCAATAGTAGCCTTTACCAGTAAGCTATAGTAACCTTAGCCTTTAGCTATAGTAACTTTAGCCTTAAGCTATAGTAACCTTGGCCTTTAGCTATAGTAACCTTAGCCTTTAGCTATAGTAACCTTAGCCTTTAGCTATAGTAACCTTAGCCTTTAGCTATAGTAACCTTAGCCTTTAGCTATAGTAACCTTAGCCTTAAGCTATAGTAACCTTAGCCTTTAGCTATAGTAACCTTAGCCTTAAGCTATAGTAACCTTAGCCTTTAGCTATAGTAACCTTGGCCTTTAGCTATAGTAACCTTAGCCTTAAGCTATAGTAACCTTGGCCTTTAGCTATAGTAACCTTGGCCTTTAGCTATAGTAACCTTAGCCTTAAGCTATAGTAACCTTAGCCTATTGACTCGTAGTCTATTGACTGGTAGTCTATTGACTGGTCGTCCATTGACTGGTAGACTATTGAGTGGTAGTCTATTGACTGGTAGCCTATTGACTGGTAGACTATTGACTGGTAGTCTATTGACTGGTAGACTATTGACTGGTAGACCATTGACTGGTAGTCTATTGACTGGTAGACTATTGACTGGTAGTCTATTGACTGGTAGCCTATTGACTGGTAGTCTATTGACTGGTAGTCTATTGACTGGTAGACTATTGCCTGGTAGTCTATTGAGTGGTAGACTATTGAGTGGTAGTCTATTGAGTGGTAGTCTATTGAGTGGTAGTCTATTGAGTGGTAGTGTATTGACTGGTAGACTATTGACTGGTAGACTATTGACTGGGAGTCTATTGACTGGTAGCGTATTGACTGGTAGACTATTGACTGGTAGACTATTGACTGGTAGACTATTGACTGGTAGCCTATTGACTGATAGCCTATTGAGTGGTAGCCTATTGAGTGGTAGCCTATTGACTGGTAGACTATTGACTGGTAGCCTATTGACTGATAGCCTATTGAGTGGTAGCCTATTGAGTGGTAGTCTATTGAGTGGTAGCCTATTGAGTGGTAGCCTATTGAGTGGTAGCCTATTGAGTGGTAGACTATTGACTGGTAGCCTATTGACTGATAGCCTATTGAGTGGTAGCCTATTGAGTGGTAGTCTATTGAGTGGTAGCCTTTTGAGTGATAGCCTATTCAAAGCCCATGTCAGATGCTCCAGTGAGTGTAATTGAGTTGAGAAATAAAGTTGACGTCATTAGAAGATGTGTTTATTTTGTTGTTGCTAGCGATATTCATAAAATAAAATAAATGCTTTATATATTTCCGGGGACCCCCGGTTAAATACACATGGTATAGTAGTCTTTATCTATAGTAGCATTATGCTTTAGCTATAGCTATAGTAGTCTTTATCTGTAGTAGCATTATGCTTTAGCTATAGCTATAGTAGTCTTTATCTGTAGTAGCATTATGCTTTAGCTATAGCTATAGTAGTCTTTATCTATAGTAGCATTATGCTATAGCTATAGCTATAGTAGTCTTTATCTGTAGTAGCATTATGCTTTAGCTATAGCTATAGTAGTCTTTATCTATAGTAGCATTATGCTTTAGCTATAGCTATAGTAGTCTTTATCTATAGTAGCATTATGCTTTAGCTATAGCTATAGTAGTCTTTATCTATAGTAGCATTATGCTTTAGCTATAGCTATAGTAGTCTTTTTTTACCTTTATTTTACGAGGCAAGTCAGTTAAGAACAAATTCTTATTTTCAATGACGGCCTAGGAACAGTGGGTTAACTGCCTGTTCAGGGGCAGAACGACAGATTTGTACCTTGTCAGCTCGGGGTTTGAACTTGCAACCTTTCGGTTACTAGTCCAACGCTCTAACCACTAGGCTACCCTGCCGCCCCATCTGTAGTAATGCTATCTGTAGTAGCATTATGCTTTAGCTATAGTTTCTTTATATGTAGTAGCCTTATGCTTTAGCTAAAGCTATAGTAGTCTTTATCTGTAGTAGCATTATGCTTTAGCTATAGCTATAGCAGTCTTTATCTGTAGTAGCATTATGCTCTAGCTATAGCTATAGTAGTCTTTATCTATAGTAGCATTATGCTTTAGCTATAGCTATAGTAGTCTTTATCTATAGTAGCATTATGCTTTAGCTATAGCTATAGTAGTCTTTATCTATAGTAGCATTATGCTTTAGCTATAGCTATAGCTATAGTAGTCTTTTTTTACCTTTATTTTACGAGGCAAGTCAGTTAAGAACAAATTCTTATTTTCAATGACGGCCTAGGAACAGTGGGTTAACTGCCTGTTCAGGGGCAGAACGACAGATTTGTACCTTGTCAGCTCGGGGTTTGAACTTGCAACCTTTCGGTTACTAGTCCAACGCTCTAACCACTAGGCTACCCTGCCGCCCCATCTGTAGTAATGCTATCTGTAGTAGCATTATGCTTTAGCTATAGTTTCTTTATATGTAGTAGCCTTATGCTTTAGCTAAAGCTATTGTAGTCTTTATCTGTAGTAGCATTATGCTTTAGCTATAGCTATAGCAGTCTTTATCTGTAGTAGCATTATGCTCTAGCTATAGCTATAGTAGTCTTTATCTGTAGTAGCATTATGCTTTAGCTTTAGCTATAGTAGTCTTTATCTGTAGTAGCATTATGATATAGCTATAGTAGTCTTTATCTGTAGTAGCATTATGCTTTAGCTATAGCTATAGTAGTCTTTATCTGTAGTAGCATTATGCTTTAGCTATAGCTATAGTAGTCTTTATCTGTAGTAGCATTATGCTTTAGCTATAGCTATAGTAGTCTTTATCTGTAGTAGCATTATGCTTTAGCTATAGCTATAGTAGTCTTTATCTGTAGTAGCATTATGCTTTAGCTATAGCTATAGTAGTCTTTATCTGTAGTAGCATTATGCTTTAGCTATAGCTATAGTAGTCTTTATCTGTAGTAGCATTATGCTATAGCTATAGTAGTCTTTATCTGTAGTAGCATTATGCTCTAGCTATAGCTATAGTAGTCTTTATCTGTAGTAGCATTATGCTTTAGCTATAGCTATAGTAGTCTTTATCTGTAGTAGCATTATGCTTTAGCTATAGCTATAGCAGTCTTTATATGTAGTAGCCTTATGCTTTAGCTATAGCTATAGTAGTCTTTATCTGTAGTAGCATTATGCTTTAGCTATAGCTATAGTAGTCTTTATCTGTAGTAGCATTATGCTTTAGCTATAGCTATAGCAGTCTTTATCTGTAGTAGCCTTATGCTTTAGCTATAGCTATAGTAGTCTTTATCTGTAGTAGCATTATGCTATAGCTATAGTAGTATTTATCTGTAGTAGCATTATGCTTTAGCTATAGCTATAGTAGTCTTTATCTGTAGTAGCATTATGCTATAGCTATAGTAGTCTTTATCTGTAGTAGCATTATGCTCTAGCTATAGCTATAGTAGTCTTTATCTGTAGTAGCATTATGCTTTAGCTATAGCTATAGTAGTCTTTATCTGTAGTAGCATTATGCTTTAGCTATAGCTATAGCAGTCTTTATATGTAGTAGCCTTATGCTTTAGCTATAGCTATAGTAGTCTTTATCTGTAGTAGCATTATGCTTTAGCTATAGCTATAGTAGTCTTTATCTGTAGTAGCATTATGCTTTAGCTATAGCCATAGCAGTCTTTATCTGTAGTAGCCTTATGCTTTAGCTATAGCTATAGTAGTCTTTATCTGTAGTAGCATTATGCTATAGCTATAGTAGTCTTTATCTGTAGTAGCATTATGCTTTAGCTATAGCTATAGTAGTCTTTATCTGTAGTAGCATTATGCTTTAGCTATAGCTATAGTAGTCTTTATCTGTAGTAGCATTATGCTTTAGCTATAGCTATAGTAGTCTTTATCTGTAGTAGCATTATGCTTTAGCTATAGCTATAGTAGTCGTTATCTGTAGTAGCATTATGCTATAGCTATAGTAGTCTTTATCTGTAGTAGCATTATGCTCTAGCTATAGCTATAGTAGTCTTTATCTGTAGTAGCATTATGCTTTAGCTATAGCTATAGTAGTCTTTATCTGTAGTAGCATTATGCTTTAGCTATAGCTATAGCAGTCTTTATATGTAGTAGCCTTATGCTTTAGCTATAGCTATAGTAGTCTTTATCTGTAGTAGCATTATGCTTTAGCTATAGCTATAGTAGTCTTTATCTGTAGTAGCATTATGCTTTAGCTATAGCTATAGCAGTCTTTATCTGTAGTAGCCTTATGCTTTAGCTATAGCTATAGTAGTCTTTATCTGTAGTAGCATTATGCTATAGCTATAGTAGTCTTTATCTGTAGTAGCATTATGCTTTAGCTATAGCTATAGTAGTCTTTATCTGTAGTAGCATTATGCTATAGCTATAGTAGTCTTTATCTGTAGTAGCATTATGCTCTAGCTATAGCTATAGTAGTCTTTATCTGTAGTAGCATTATGCTTTAGCTATAGCTATAGTAGTCTTTATCTGTAGTAGCATTATGCTTTAGCTATAGCTATAGCAGTCTTTATATGTAGTAGCCTTATGCTTTAGCTATAGCTATAGTAGTCTTTATCTGTAGTAGCATTATGCTTTAGCTATAGCTATAGTAGTCTTTATCTGTAGTAGCATTATGCTTTAGCTATAGCTATAGCAGTCTTTATCTGTAGTAGCCTTATGCTTTAGCTATAGCTATAGTAGTCTTTATCTGTAGTAGCATTATGCTATAGCTATAGTAGTCTTTATCTGTAGTAGCATTATGCTTTAGCTATAGCTATAGTAGTCTTTATCTGTAGTAGCATTATGCTTTAGCTATAGATATAGTAGTCTTTGATATAGACTACTGTAATATGCATCAACAGAAGAACCACTCCATCCTACTCCCTCCTCCTTACCTCTGGGCTCCACCCCTGGTCCATAGACCTGCACACCACTGGTGTCCACAGCCGGCTCCACCTGGATGACCGCGGGGAACTTGGGTACAACATGACCCCCGTACTTGATGGTAATGGTGTGCGTTCCGTGGAAAGGTGGGATGTAGGTGACAGAGAAGGTCCCATCTGCAGTCTTCTGGATGTGGACCTCTGCCTGAGCCCCGGACTCAGAGACGATCTCAATGGTGAGTTCAGCCTCTCCGGCACTGGTGCAGTCCACTGTGAAGTAGGCTGGTTCCCCTGCCTTGGCCTTCTCCAGGCCGGGCCCACTGGCTGTTACCTGTAGGGTTAGGTTTAGGTTTAGCTGTTAGGTTCAGGCTTAAGTTTATGTCCGGGTTTAGGTTCAGGTTTAGGTTTAGCTGTTAGGTTCAGGCTTAGGTTTATGTCCGGGTTTAGGTTCAGGTTTAGGTTTAAGTTGAGGTTTATTTTAACATCTTTGTACTTACTCAGAAACACACATACTATGTCAAATTTGATGTCCTACAATACTTATACTTCAATACTTATACAATACTTAAGATATAAAGTATATAATGATCCTAAATACACGGGACAGTGTATCTGTAAATCATACACAACAAACAGGCCTATCAATAAATCAACAACTAGGCATATAGGAGGTGTACCTTGCTGGGGTCGAGACATGGCTTCACAGCTGCCTTGAAGGGAGACCCAGGGATGTGCTGCTCTCCAAACAGGATGTTGATGGCGTACTCTCCAGCCTCAGTGGGCAAGTAGAAAACTGAGCAGGTTCCGTCTCCGTTGTCCTGGCACTCAATCTTAGCCTCGCACGGCCCCTCCACCGTCAGGCCCAGCCCACCGGCGCCCGCTCCTTTGGTGTCGATGGCGAATGGAGCTGGTTTACCCACAATGCCTCCCTTCAGGCCTGGGCCATAAGCGCGCACCTGAGGGAGAGAGGAATTGGAAATGAGTGCGCCTGATAATGTCAGAACCGATGGACTGCTAAGCTTCAGTACAGCCGTCTGGTTGCTGACATTAGCATGTAGGCTCACGTACTGCTTATGACTGTGTTATGAACGGGTTATGAACGTTTCATGAAGTTCTTATGTAGGCATCCTTCAAATGAAGTGTAACCCACTTAAGCAAAAAGTGATAGTGATGATTGAAAAACTTTAAAAAATGTTTACCTTTGAAGGGTCGGCAGGCATCACTCCCTCCACTGCGAAGGGGGATCCAGGGACAGGGTTCCCATCGTAGCTGACGTCCACCTTGTAAGGCCCCTCTTCTGGGGGGATATACTTCACAGAGTGTGCGCCATTGGCCGCGTCTGACTCCAGCTTGCAGGGGATTGGTCGGCCGGAGGGTGAGGTCATCTTGACGGCTACCTCGCCCTGCCCACCAGCTCCCTTGGTGTTGATGGAGAACTCCTGGTCCTTGCCCACCTCTACTTCTATAAGACAACCACCACACGAACACATTTAAATCAACCACCACACGGACACATTTAAATCAACCGCCAACCATAAAACACGTTTACAGCTGTCCAGTCTCAGACAAGGCAATCAAAAATGTACTCCTCTGTACATGTCACAGCACAATTTTGATTCAATATTTACAATTGACTCCTCCAGGCAGTCATTGATGAGAAGAGAACCAAAGCAGAGCTGAATACAAGAATTGGGCCCCTTCAAGCTTACTTTATATTGTGTACAAAGTTGAGAACTTACTGGTGTCGAGTCCTGTCACCTTGACCTTTCCCAGATCTATAGGAGGAGCCACAGTAATATTGAAGGGGCTCTTGGGAATGGGGTCCCCTCCGTGGGTGACGGAGATGGTCATCTGGCCCTGTTGAACGGCGGTGTACTTGACGGTGTAGGAGTAGTCATGGTTGTCGATGATCTCAAAGTCCCTCACAGCTTCCCCCTTCAGGCCTGCTGCTGTGAACTGGACCTCAGGCTTGGCTTTGCCTGCTCCCTTGGTAAAGATGGTGAAGTGGGTCGGAGTACCCACCTCCACGCCTGTCTTGTTGAGTCCTGGGCCCTCAGCCCTCACTTTGCCAGCATCATGGGAAGGATCAACCTTAATTCTGAATGGACTGATAGGGATTTCCTGGAAAACAAATACGGGAATAGTTTTGTTGCTGTACACTTTTTTTAACAAAAACTCGAACGCAGATCTAACTTCTGTGCCAATATTATAGCTGTGATGCTAAGCCACATAGTAACAGTAACCCTTTGACTGAAGGATTCTGGGTAATGTAGTTTTACCTGCTCAGCGAACAGCACCATGATGGTGTATTTCCCAGCGCCGGGCGGAGTGTACTTGACAGTGAAGGTGTCATTGTCGTTCTTGATGATGTCAAAGTCGATGTCAGCCTCGGCTGGGCCCACCACTCCTGGAGCACACTTGATCCCAATGCTAATGTCTCCTGTGGGAGGTCAATGGATCAACTTTCATTTCATATCTATATATGAAGAAATAATACTGTAGCCGTAGCAGCCATACATTTCTGATCTTCTACAGCTTCAGGCACTAGGTTGGTATTAGCAAGAACAAGTGCAAGACAATGGTCAACTGCCTTCTCTATGGAAGAAATGGTTTTAATTGGGTTCTAACAGGGTGAAAAGGTTCTACCTGGAAACCCTACAGGGTTCTTCTACAGGAACAAGCTGAAGAACCTTTTGAGTAGTATGTCCTATTCAGACACACGTACCTTGTCCAGCCTCGGCACAGTCCACAGTGAAGTAGGTGGGCTCGTTTGCCTTGAGTCCTGTCTTCTCCACTCCTGGACCATACACCTTGACCTTGGCTGGGTGGCAGCCCTCTCCAACAATCACCTATACACACAGACACAGTACTTGACACACGGCACTATGGTTGCTACCTAAAGTAGTCTCACTAGTGGAGTGGCTGAGCGTAACTGCCTCGTCTGTCTGAGACCTGAAGACTCCCCGTCCCTGACCTCATGCCTTTTAACTCAGCAGGCTAATGAAGTCTGGTAATGCACAGGAGATCTGGGTTCGAACCCCAGTGGGTCGGTCCGACTCACCCTGAAGGGACTGTTGGGCACGTTGACGTCTCCCCAGGTGATGATGATGGTGTGTTTGATGGGCTTGGTGGGGACGTACACACACAGGAAGGTGCCGTCTCCCTTGTCAGTGATCTTAATGTCGATGGTGACACCCTCTGTATCCTGGGCGTAGATCTTGAGGTGGCCGTTGCCAGCCTCGCGGGCATCGATGGTGAACTCTGCCGGTTTGTTTACAATGACCCCAGTGGGCGCCAGACCTGGACCGAAAGCTTTCACCTGCAGAGGAGACATATTTTATTATGTATTTATATGTATGTGTTAGTTTATTTGTTTGTTTATACGTTAGTTAGTTTGTTTGTTTATGTGTTTGTTTATTTGTTTGCTTGTGTGTTAGTTTGTGTTTTTGTGTGTGCTTATTTGTTTGCTTGTGTGTTAGTTTGTGTTTTTGTGTGTGTTTATTTGTTTGTTTATGCGTTAGTTAGTTAGTTTGTTTATGTGTTTGTTTATTTGTTTGCTTGTGTGTTAGTTTGTGTTTTTGTGTGTGTTTATTTGTTTGTTTATGCGTTAGTTAGTTTGTTTGTTTATGTGTTTGTTTATTTGTTTGCTTGTGTGTTAGTTTGTGTTTTTGTGTACATCAGTGTGTTGCCGTGGTTTTATAAAGACTACTACTACTGTAAGGGCGGAGCTAGCTGGAGTGGTGGGTGGAGCTAACCTTCTCAGGGAAGCAGTCATTGGCTGCAGGCAGGATGTGAGCCATGAAGGGGCTGTCCTTGATGTCTTCGTCATCACAGATGACATGGACGGCGTAGTCACCTGGCTCAGTGGGCCAATAGCGGACATCGCAGGAACCGTCACCCTTATCGTCACATTCTATCTTAGCCTGGGACGGACCCTCGATGGAGAAACCTAGAGAGAGGAGGGCTTATGAATAACTAATCAGTCAAGAGGCACCCAGTTAATGTCCCCTTGTTCACCTGTAAGAATACCAGCTGAACTGGTGTCTTCAGAGAATAAGCAGTGTACCTAATCCATTACTCTACGGGTTCGACTACATTACCCACAATGCCCCAGGGACCTCGTGTCCTGACTTACCCAGAGTTCCTACTTCGGTGCCGATGGCCTCGACCACGAAGTCAGCTGACTTGCCCACCTGGCCGGTCAGCAGCCCGGGGCCCCAAGCTCTCACCTTCTGAGGGCCAACCTCCTCACTCACCTCCACCTCGAAGGGACTGAGGGAGACACAGACACAACTTTTATTCAAGATAAAAACCGTAGTATACACTTACATTTAGCAAATAGTCTTACCCTGATTCCAGATCAGTGATAAGGTAAGTAAAAACTACCACAAATCCTAAGTCGTCTTCTATGAATTAAACTGAGTCAGAGTCTGTGTTAAACTGAGTCAGGGGCTGTGTTAAACTGAGTCAGGGGCTGTGTTAAACTGAGTCAGGGGCTGTGTTAAACTGAGTCAGGGGCTGTGTTAAACTGAGTCAGAGTCTGTGTTAAACTGAGTCAGAGTCTGTGTTAAACTGAGTCAGGGGCTGTGTTAAACTGAGTCAGGGGCTGTGTTAAACTGAGTCAGGGGCTGGTTGGTGGATAGAATAATGCTCACCTGCGTGGGATGAGTTGTCCTCCCCAGGTGATGTTAACTGTGTATTTACCAGTCTGGACAGGGAGATATTCACACTCATAGACACCATCACCAATATCCTTAACTTTCACTGGTGCCTCTGCTCCACCTGAGAGGAGAAGCACAGTGTGATTAATAACAGGGCCTTGTCTCTGATACAGCCTCTGATGCACATCACAAATCCGTCACCCAATAAACTATAGAGGGAACAAGCAAAGAGGAAGTCAAAGTATTTACATTGAAAGATTAAAGAGAAGATCAGCAAGTTGTATGAAGAGAGAGTTCCCAGAGAGAGATGATTGAGGATAATAAAATAGTAAAGGAGAAAGGAGGAGAGAGAGAAAGAAAGAAGGAGAGAGAAGAGAGAAAGGAGGAGAGAGAGGCGAGAGAGAAAGGAGGAGAGGGAGAAGAGAGAAAGGAGAAGAGAGAAAGGAGGAGAGAGAGAAGAGAGAAAGGAGGAGAGAGAAAGGAGGAGAGAGGGGAGGAGAGAGAGAAGAGGGAAATGAGGAGAGAGAAAGGAGGAGAGAGAGGGGAGGAGAGAGAGAAGAGAGAAAGGAGGAGAGAGAAAGGAGGAGAGAGAGGGGAGGAGAGAGAGAAGAGAGAAAGGAGGAGAGAGAAAGGAGGAGAGAGAGGGGAGGACAGAGAGAGGAGGGAAAGGAGGAGAGAGAGAAGAGGGAAATGAGGAGAGAGAGAAGAGGGAAATGAGGAGAGAGAAAGGAGGAGAGAGAGGGGAGGACAGAGAGAAGAGGGAAAGGAGGAGAGAGAGAAGAGGGAAATGAGGAGAGAGAAGAGGGAAATGAGGAGAGAGAAAGGAGGAGAGAGAGGAGAGTGCTGACTCACTCGGTCCAGTCACGGAGACTTTGAGCTCTCCGCTGCCGGATCCCTTGGTGAAGACCTTGAAGTCTGCCACCTCCTTCACCCTCACCCCCTTAGGCTGGAGGCCTCGGCCCGTGGCACGACACGCGTTGGCATTGATGGCTGGAGAGGGAGAGAGAGGCGTGCTTAAGGACAGTGGAACATAGACTGGCCTAACAGTACCTCACTTGCTTTGGCAATGTTAACACATGTTTCCCATGACAATAAAGCCCTTGAATTGAATGGATAGACAGACAGACAGACAGACAGACAGACAGACAGACAGACAGACAGACAGACAGACAGACAGACAGACAGACAGATAGACAGATAGATAGATAGATAGATAGATAGATAGATAGATAGATAGATAGATAGATAGAGAGATAGAGAGAGAGATAGAGAGATAGAGAGATAGATAGATAGATAGATAGATAGATAGATAGATAGATAGATAGACAGATAGATAGATAGATAGATAGATAGATAGACTGATAGACATTCCCATACGGTATAACGCCATATGCAAACAAGATGCTGCAAAGAATGCCTTCTTGAAGGACACAGAACATCATCAGTCAATCAATTCCCATAGGATGCCAGCTATGAACACAATGCAGCATAGGAGGAATAGCACAGTGCTGAATGTAGGGGAGTCGTATAATACACACTCATGTAATGGTCGCAGCATAAAAACATGAATGGCGATTCCAGGCATCAACTGACAAAATGACATTTCATGGAAGCGGGCTTGGCTACGCTCATTAGTTTGAAGCAATCAAACCTATGAACGCTCACCCAAGATCAGGGAATCACAGCAAGCGATAAACATTTGACGCTGCATTTTCGTAATGCAATCTGTGAAGCACTGTCTCACAAAGACTGAAATAACTTTGCTGGATAGTTTCTGACTACAACGTTCACTTTGCTACAAAATTGGGCTAGAAATATCAGTCTCCAACATCAAGCTGCCACAGGCGAGGCGGCAGGCGCCCAAGCAAGGCACTCAGATGGTATAGCATCCCCCCATCACAGGGACAGGGCACCTGCAAGGCATAGGGCAAATGGCATAGAGTATAGTGCACAGGGACGGTGGGGCACGGCTAGCATATCAGCGGGCAAAACGGGCGCAGGCGTCCACCTGGAGGGCCCATACTAACTTGGTCGACCCTTTTTGCCTTTGGGGGTAGGGACACCACCTTTCTTGCCCGCTGGCTCCTTCCCCCCCCCGGGAGAGGTGAAGGAAGACTGGGGGATAATCTGGACTGGAGGAGGACCCACCATAGAGGGAGGAGCTACAAATCACAGACAGGATGTTCATTTAACTTTGACATAGTACACTAAACTGGTCTCAGTCGTCGTGACAACCTGTTAGTACCGCCGTGGGATCGAGATAGCTGTAGACTGTGGAACTAGAGAGTGACAGATTGACAACGGAACGACACACTTTTACAACAGTGATTTTTGTAGTGACAGTTGGTGATCGTTAGTGACAGTTGGTTAGCTCAGCGCTAACTCACCCTCTGCGATTTGAACTTTGAAGGGGCTCTTTGGGATCTCCTGACCCGCGAACAGGATGTGGATGGTGTGGGGGCCCTCCAACATGGGCCGGTAGGTGCAACGGAAAACACTGTCCCCTTTGTTTTCCAAAATCAGTTCCACTGTGTCTTTCTTCCCCTCAGGGTCCACGACGACAACGCTCACATCACCATTACCAGCACCTGTACAAGACAACAGGAAGACACCAATCAAAATGCTGTTGATCAACCATGCGATCACAAGGAAACATGCATGGACATTGTTGTGGGCCCTCGGAGTAAACGCATAGCCGCAGGAAGGTGTTTGGGGGTATAAGAAATGTTGCCGGCGCTACAGATATCGGTCTGCTAATACAGGACTAGTAAAAGCCCTGTACACTACAGCAGAAATATGTCAATAATTCAGGCGCTGCTGTAGCATCCTCAGTAAATGTTTGGATTCCTTCTAGTGTCTCCAGTTTTGTCCAGCAACTGATCTGATCAGTGTTACTGTGTTTCTTGTCCAACCTTGTTGAAGATCCAACATTGTTGACTTCCCGCTCCTTACCTGCGGTGTAGATGTCGAAATAGGTGGGTTTGTTGGCCACGTTGCCGGTAGGCTCCAGCCCTGGTCCTCTGGCCTGGACCTTGTTGGGATCGCCCATGGCCTTGGCAACGTTCACTGTGTAGGGACTCTTGTCAATGTCCTGCCCTGCAAACAGCACTTTTACCTGAGGGGGGAAAATGTTCAAATGTTCCTGTGATTTCCAATGCTCGTGTGGTACATTGTGACGATGAGATGTGTAGATTGTAAAATAAAGACAAGTTAAGTCGAAATCAAGTCAAGAAAAAACAAGTAAAGTAATGTACAGTTTTACTAAAGTAACGTAAAGAATACATAACATAAATCTACACGGGATGGCAGCCGTTTGTTTACCTTGTGGACACCTTCAACCTTGGGTACATAAGTGACAGTGTAGGTCCTGTTTTTGTCATTGTTGAAGACCACCGTAGCCTCCTCAGTGTGTCCCTCGGGATCGGTCACATAGACCAGCACCTCAGCCTGACCTGCCTGCAAAGTCTCCACTGTGAACACTGCTGGCTTCAGAACCATGTTTCCATGGGAATCAATACCTACGGGAGGGAGTGGGAGATGGTGAGTTAGATATGTTTGAGTCTATGTGTATAAAACAATAAATTATGCTTATCAGTTGCTTGGGTTGCAAATAGGCCAGAAACATTCTAAAAGTGCCTGGCCGTTCTTAACCCAGACTACGCCATGTTTCTGAAATCCTGGTTGGAAGTTTCCTTCCCTGCTGATTCCCGAGAATCATGCAACCGAGATTCCTGAGAAACATGGGGATTTTTGGGAATGTTTCCGGAATTTCTCAACCCAAGTCCTGATTCAACTACACTGTTCATGGTTTCTGTCTCAGTGAGCACCCACCAGGTCCGTATGCCTTGGCCTTGTTGGGGTACAGCTGAACGCCTTTAGGTTTGAGGGGAGCGCCAGGCTTCAGCTTAGCCTTGGGGAACTGGGACAGGTAGGTCATCACTGAGTGTTCATCCACATCCGGATCGACAATCTCCTCAGGGGCGATCACCTAGGCAACAAGCAGAGGGTGTAAGGTTAATACTGTACAACCACAACTGTCTAACTTGACTTAAACCCATTTGCTCCTTGGGGAACAGAGTTCACAGCACAACTGTTTTCAGACAGACAGGGAGACAGACAGGAAGGGAGACAGACAGGAAGGGAGACAGACAGACAGACAGACAGACAGGGAGGGAGGGAGGGAGGGAGGGAGGGAGGGAGGGAGGGAGGGAGGGAGGGAGGGAGGGAGGGAGGGAGGGAGGGAGGGAGACAGACAGACAGACAGACAGACAGACCGACAGGGAGACAGACCGACAGGGAGACAGACAGATAGGGAGGGAGACAGACCGACAGGGAGACAAGGAGACAGACCGAAAGGGAGAGAGACAGACAGGGAGACAGACAGGCCGACAGGGAGACAGCAGAGAGACAGACAGACAGACAGGGAGACGGACAGACATGTACTTATTTGTTCTGTATACCAATGTGAAGGCACATTGCCTAGATAGTATTTATAATGTATTTATAATCTATTCTATATAATTGTCTCTCTCCTCTTCCTTCTCCCTCCTTCCCTCTGCCATGTTGGTAGTATCAGTCTGGTGTAAAGCTGTCTGTCTATATTTAACCCTGGTACAGCAGGACTGCGGCCTCAGTAAGCCATGCAGTCAGGGGATTTAGCCCTGAGCCAAGCCCTCTCCCACACCTCATCTACAGCCCATGGAACAGCCCTCAGCCTGCGGAGAATTCAGCCCCCTAGGCCTGGGAATCCATGGCACACACTCTGCTCAATATTCACCGTAAGGCTATGCCATGTCACTAATGGTCCTTCTTAACCCAGACTATGTGCGCTGAGTCAGATAAACAAGTAGAGAAACACTCACACAAATAGTACAGCTCACAGATTCTGTTTCAGAAGAGAAACTAGCAAATCTACACCTTAGAGAATCTAGCAAATTTACACCTTAGAGAAACTAGCAAATCTACACCTGAGAGAATCTAACAAATCTACATCTTAGAGAATCTAAAAAATCTACACCTTAGAGAATCTAACAAATCTACACCTTAGAGAATCGAGCAAATCTACACCTTAGAGAATCTAACAAATCTACACCTTAGAGAATCTAACAAATCTACACCTTAGAGAATCGAGCAAATCTACACCTTAGAGAATCTAACAAATCTACACCTTAGAGAAACTAGCAAATCTACACCTTAGAGAATCTAACAAATCTACACCTTAGAGAAACTAGCAAATCTACACCTTAGAGAATCGAGCAAATCTACACCTTAGAGAATCGAGCAAATCTACACCTTAGAGAATCTAGCAAATCTACACCTTAGATAATCTAGCAAATCTACACTTTAGAGAATCTAACAAATCTATACCATAGAGAATCTAACAAATCTACACCTTAGAGAATCTAACAAATCTACACCTGAGAGAATCTAACAAATATACACCTGAGAGAATCTAACAAATATACACCTTATCATCTTAGTATTGAATGTGCATCTAAACACTCCAACAAACACATAATTTACATCTTGTTGAAGTGTTTACTGAATAACAAACCAAAAGTAAATACATTGTAGTATAAAGACCCATTGCTTCTCAGTGTATATTATCCCCAACCTCATTCACTGGCTTCACTACGTGTGGCTTCATGGGGCTTTCCATGGAACTGTCACAGAGTATTGTGTCTTACCTGGGGCACGCCCAGCCAGTCGTCAGCCTGCTGCATGGCCTCTCTAGCATTCTCCACAGGGTGGTTAGGGTCCCAGGCCTTCCAGTCGGGGCACAGACCTACAGGGAGAGACAGAGGGAAGAGACGGGAGAGAGGGAGAGGGGGAAGAGACAGGAGTGAGGGAGAGGGGTGAAGAGAGGAGAGAGGGAGAGGGGGAAGAGAAAGGAGAGAGGGAGAGAGGGAAGAGAGGAGGGAGAGGGGGAAGAGACAGGGGAGAGGGAGTGGGAAGAGACAGGAGAGAGGGAAGAGACAGGGGAGAGGGGGAGGGAAGAGAGGAGGGAGAGGGGGAAGAGACAGGGGGAGAGGGAGTGGGAAGAGACAGGAGAGAGGGAAGAGACAGGGGAGAGGGAGAGGGAAGAGAGGAGGGAGAGGGGGAAGAGACAGGGGAGAGGGAGTGGGAAGAGACAGGAGAGAGGGAAGAGACAGGAGAGAGGGAAGAGACAGGAGAGAGGGAGAGGGGGGAAGGAGGGAGAGAGGGAGAGAGGGAAGAGACAGGAGAGAGGGAAGAGACAGGAGAGAGGGAGAGGGGGGGAAGTATGGAGAGAGGGAGAGGGGGGAAGGAGGGAGAGAGGGAGAGAGGGAAGAGACAGGAGAGAGGGAGAGGGGGAAGGAGGGAGAGAGGGAAGAGACAGGAGAGAGGGAAGAGACAGGAGAGAGGGAGAGGGGGGGAAGTATGGAGAGAGGGAGAGGGGGGGGAGTATGGAGAGAGGGAAGAGACAGGAGAGAGGGAGAGGGGGGAGTATGGAGAGATAGGGGTTTTAGAATGGGATTGGGGTTACGACTGTGCAGAAACATAACAGTGTCCCATCTGGTCACAGAAACAACTTCATCACTATTACCCTACTATTAACTAGTACTACTACTATTAACTACTACTACTATTAACTACTACTACTACTATTAACTACTACTACTACTATTAACTACTATTAACTACTACTACTACTACTATTATTAACTACTACTACTACTATTACTACTACTATTATTAACTACTACTACTATTAACTACTACTACTATTATTAACTACTACTACTACTACTATTAACTACTACTACTACTACTACTACTACTACTACTACTATTAACTACTACTACTACTACTACTATTAACTACTACTACTACTATTAACTACTACTACTACTACTACTACTACTATTAACTACTACTACTACTACTATTAACTACTACTACTACTACTATAAACTACTACTACTGCTACTACTATTAACTACTACTACTATTAACTACTACTATTAACTACTATTAACTACTACTACTATTACTAACTGCTACTACTACTACTACTATTAACTACTACTACTACTACTATTAACTACTACTACTATTAACTACTACTACTACTACTAACTGCTGCTACTACTACTATTAACTACTACTACTACTATTAACTACTACTACTACTACTATTAACTACTACTACTACTAACTGCTGCTACTACTACTATTAACTACTATTAACTACTACTAACTACTACTACTACTACTACTACTACTACTACTACTACTACTATTAACTACTACTACTACTATTAACTACTACTACTACTATTAACTACTACTACTACTACTACTAACTGCTACTACTATTAACTACTATTAACTACTACTACTATTAAATACTACTACTACTATTAACTACTACTACTACTATTAACTACTACTACTACTACTACTAACTGCTACTACTACTATTAACTACTATTAACTACTACTAACTACTACTACTACTATTAACTACTACTACTACTATTAACTACTACTACTACTATTAATGACTATTAACTACTACTAATACTACTACTATTAACTACTACTACTACTATTAACTACTACTACTACTACTACTACTACTTTTAACTACTAATACTACTACTACTACTATTAACTACTATTAACTACTACTACTACTACTATTAACTACTACTACTACTACTATTAACTACTACTACTACTACTACTACTACTACTACTACTACTACTACTACTTTTAACTACTAATACTACTACTACTACTATTAACTACTATTAACTACTACTACTACTACTATTAACTACTACTACTACTACTATTAACTACTACTACTACTACTAATATTAACTACTACTACTACTACTATTAACTACTACTACTAATATTAACTACTACTACTACTACTATTAAATACTACTACTACTGCTGCTACTATTAACTACTACTATTACTACTATTAACTACTACTACTACTACTATTAACTACTACTACTATTAACTACTACTACTACTACTACTACTACTACTACTACTACTATTAACTACTACTATTACTACTATTAACTACTACTACTACTACTATTAACTACTACTACTACTATTAACTACTACTACTACTACTATTAACTACTACTACTACTACTACTATTAACTACTACTACTACTAACTGCTATTACTCCTAACGGCTACTAACACCCTGCCACCCCATGTGACCCTGTATTTACCCACGCTGCTCTGCTCCAGTTTGTATAGATAGGTGCATTGCCAGCCTTCGATGGAAGGGCTATGAATTTCAAAACAACGAAAGCAACAGACGTATTTGTACTTCCCGTGTCGGACACAGAAGGCTGAAGCAGACAGGCTAACGCCCAACGAAATAGACTTACTAGAACGAGCATTCTCATTCAAGTCAATGGGTCTGTGACAGGTTGACTGGAGTGTGGTTATATTTCTACGTGCTAAAACCTGCCGTGTGCTGCTAATGCTTAAAGTGGATTAGCTGTTAGCCGTGCAGTGAGTTCCCTGAAACAAAGAGCCAGTCGCACAACACGAGTCTATTATCTTGTTATTACCGGACACGCCGCGGAGCTGCTGTGTGATATTACTGTAACGTTACTATGGCAACTTGAAACAATGGGTGTGTATGCATCACATGGTGGTTCATTTCACTGTCACCGACAATAACATTAGGATTTAAAAATCACCAAGGTTTGGGTGGAGGATCTTCTGAAAGGAATGCATTAGGACAGTAGAGCTACCGTAGAAGGAGAACATTCTGTGTTTCAAGTTCTAGGTGATTTCAGCTTTGGACTTAAGCCTGGTCTCCTCCACCCCAAAATATAATATTTCAGAGCTTTATTACATTTCAATTGGACACAGAAGATTATCGTCAGGGATACAGGAGAAATAGTCACAAACAAAGGAGGGGATGACTTTTCTTGTTGTACACCTGTTATCTCCAAATAAACCTACCAGCGGTCAGTCTAGAGAAATGCTTAACTTAACTACATAAGCCTAACTAAGGATTGGACTGGAGACGGATTTGTCAACTTTCTAAATGCTGTTAGGGGTTGAATAAAGAACCATGGCCTTGTATGGTCACACCATCTGTAGCTAGCTGGGTGTCGGAGAGCTGCTGTAACATATCCCAGGATTTCTCGCCATGTAAACAGTCAACCACAGTGTTCTAGACTCCTCTCTCTATTCTAGAACACACAAAAAAAGGAGTCTTTCTAAGGCTTCGCGTCAGAGGGTCAGAGTGTGCTGTAACCTCTGGTCAAATTGGAGTGCTTTCAAGACAACGAGTCATCCTTGTGAATCTTGGCACTCCTGCTCCAAAGCTCATCCTCATGCATTTCCAGCACAGAACAGGCTGTTTTTAAACCCCAAGCATCTAAGCACATGTCCCTTGGCAGATGAAGAGGAATCGTGCCCAAATTTGGCGTTGCTGTGTGTGGAGGCTATAAACACTAAAGCCAGGCTTACGACCTCTGGGCCTGAGAGAGCTCCTTCACTCAGTCAGAGACAGCTGGCAGGGGCGTCCTCTGTCTGTCTGTCTCTTTCTCTCTCTCTCTCTCTCTCTCTCGCTCTCTATCTCTCTGTCGATCTCTCTCTATCTCTCTCTCTGTCTGTCGATCTTTCTCTCTCTCTCTCTGTCTGTCGATCTCTCTCTCTCACTGTCTGTCGATTTCTCTCTCGCTGTCTGTCAATCTCTCTCTCTTTCGATCTCTCTCTCTCTCTCTCTCGATCTCTCTCAATCTCTCTCTCTGTCTGTCTATCTCTCTCTCTCTCGGTCTGTCTGTCTGTCTGTCTCTCACTGTCTCTCTGTCTCTCTCCGTCTCTCTCTCTCTCTCTCTCTCGATCTCTCTCTCTCTCTCTCTCTCTGTCTGTCTGTCTGTCTCTCACTGTCTCTCTCTGTCTCTCTCCGTCTCTCTCTCTGGCTCAACAGGACCACTGAGGCCTACTGACCCCGCCAGGCTGTGTAAATGATACCATGATACCATATCAAATACAATAACTGACTCATAGCTTACCCTGACATCTCCTCACAGTAACTCATATTTGACCATGACCTCTCACCACAGTAACTCATATCTGACCCCTGAACTCTCACCAGTAACTCATAGCTGACCCCTGACCTCTCACCACAGTAACTCATAGCTGGCCTCTGACCTCTCACCACAGTA
>NC_088233.1:8869815-8909815 GCF_036934945.1 Oncorhynchus masou masou
GGTGGACGGCGTGTCTTGGCCCTGACATCGTCCAGGGTGGACGGCGTGTCTTGGCCCTGACATCGTCCAGGGTGGACTGCGTGTCTTGGCCCTGACATCATCCAGGTTGGACGATGTGTCTTGGCACTGACATCGTCCAGGGTGGACTGCGTGTCTTGGCCCTGACATCATCCAGGTTGGACGGCGTGTCTTGGCCCTGACATCGTCCAGGGTGGACTGCGTGTCTTGGCCCTGACATCATCCAGGTTGGACGGCGTGTCTTGGCCCTGACATCGTCCAGGGTGAACAGCGTGTCTTGACCCTGACATCGTCCAGGTTGGACGGCGTGTCTTGGCCCTGACATCGTCCAGGGTGGACGGCGTGTCTTGGCCCTGACATCGTCCAGGGTGAACGGAGTGTCTTGGACATCAACCAGTGATCTCAATGGTACCTATGCTGTAAGCGTTTCCATAGAGATGGCTGACCAACGGCCATTTTGTGAAAGCCATGCATCAGACTGTAGAGCACCTGACAAGCTGGGTTGACAGGAAGTGGCCTAATACTGAGGTGTAGATGCATGTTTAGACTCAGGCCGAGTCTCTCAGCAGAACGATTCAAACGGGTCTCTCTCAATAATATGTGGTCGACAATCTAAGGTCTGCTATTGTGAAAAACCCATTATTCCCCTGTTCTAGTATGTGTTATGTGACTGATGCACAGAGAGTCATGTGTATTCATCACAGAGAGTCATGTGTATTCATCACAGAGAGTCATGTGTATTCATCACAGAGAGTCATGTGTATTCATCACAGAGAGTTATGTGTATTCATCACAGAGAGTCATGTGTATTCATCACAGAGAGTTATGTGTATTCATCACAGAGAGTCATGTGTATTCATCACAGAGAGTCATGTGTTTTCATCACAGAGAGTTATGTGTATTCATCACAGAGAGTCATGTGTATTCATCACAGAGAGTCATGTGTATTCGTCACAGAGAGTCATGTGTATTCATCACAGAGAGTCATGTGTATTCATCACAGAGAGTTATGTGTATTCATCACAGAGAGTCATGTGTATTCATCACAGAGAGTCATGTGTATTCATCACAGAGAGTCATGTGTATTCGTCACAGAGAGTCATGTGTATTCATCACAGAGAGTCATGTGTATTCATCACAGAGAGTTATGTGTATTCATCACAGAGAGTCATGTGTATTCATCACAGAGAGTCATGTGTATTCATCACAGAGAGTCATGTGCATGCCATCATAAGGCAAGCCCAAAGATTTTGTGAAATGACACTGACAGTCAATAACTAATTTACAATGTACTAATTAATAATAACTTTTTTTTGTAAAAAATAATGTGCTGCTCTATCCTGTCTGGCCTGTCCAGATTATGCACTGGACTCTCACCCTCCCCTTATTCCTATTCCATTATCTTTCTTTCTTTCTCTCTCTCTTCATCTCTCTCGCTCTCTGTCTCTCTCTCTGTCTCTCTCTCTCTCTCTTCCTCTCTCTCTGTCTCTCTCTCTCTCTTCCTCTCTCTCCTTCTCTGTCTCTCTCTCTCTCTGTCTCTCTCTCTCTCTCTTCATCTCTCTCGCTCTCTGTCTCTCTCTCTTCATCTCTCTCGCTCTCTGTCTCTCTCTCTCTCTCTTCCTCTCTCTCTGTCTCTCTCTCTCTCTTCCTCTCTCTCCTTCTCTGTCTCTCTCTCTCTCTCTCTCTGTCTCTCTCTCTCTCTCTTCTTCTCTCTCTCTCTCTCTCTCTCTCTCTCTCTCTGTCTCTCAAAGATTAATTAAAAACATTCCAGCCCCCTATTCGTCTTTCTTTCTTTCCCTTTCTCTCTCTCTCTCTCTCTCTCTCAAAAATTAATTAAAAACATTCCAGCCCAAAAGCTCACTTGTCACTTACCAATAGACACCAACTTGATGTGTTCCCTGTCCAAAAATTCCAGAGCGACGGACACATTTTCCAATTTCATCTGTCGGAAGTTGGGTCTGGTGTGGTGTTTTTTGTACATCTTTTTCTGGCTCAGAACCTCCAGGAGCCCAATGAGCTTTAAACCGTCGCCAAAATCCTTCTGGAGGTCTGTCACTGTCTTATTGACACACTTGAGATGCTCGTTGCACCACCTTGTAAAGGTGTTCTGTTGGATTTTCTTCCATGGTGCATCCTCGGCAAGATCTTTCTCCGTAGCCGGCATCTCGTCTTCCTCGTCCCCCTCGAAGTTGTCAGTGCCCTGGTAGTGCTGTGGTGGCTGGCTGTCGTCGTAGTAATGTGTGTTATTGCTCGTCATGTTGGCGGTTTTCCGTGTGTCCCTTTTTATACAGCAAGTCAGATCGATGTGTGAAGTTATCTGCAAAAAAAGTTTAGCGTGTCGATGTCAAGCTCGAGCGCACTTGCTGTGGTAAAAGTTCAAAACTTGGAGAAGAGAGTTTAAAAAAAAAAGTGTCCCGGAGACTTTTCGGATGTCCTTGTGAAGAAGCCTCTTCTTGTCAGGACAATGATGAATTGATCCGATTTACAGTCCTTGTTACTGCAACGCAGCCTGTCGCGGGTTTTTAATTGGCAGTGGCTCGACAAATGTAGTCGCTGCCTCTTAATAGATATGCTCAGAGAAGAATGTCGCTTTTTGAAAAATGGTCCTTCAGTCCAGTTCGCTCTGTAGCACTTGAGGAGTAGAGTTGCAATGTAGTTCACTGGAGTCTGTTGGTTAAACTTGAATGGTGTGAGGTGGGCAAAGAGTGGGGTATATAAAGAGACCCTGGGGGTCACGTCACACCCGTCGTAGACCCCATAGTCATAACTACAATCATAGGCTATTTTCTAATCCATATGGATAACGGGGTGAGTCAGGATTGGCCGTAAAGGATGATCGGGCAGTGATTGGTGGACCCCCACCCAGAGCAACAGTTGTGACAGCGCGCTGTATTTTTAGCCACTCCACTTTGGGTGGTGGGATGTCGGGACTTCTTGGTTGTTGTAAAGTAGCCTAGTGTGTTATGATCAGGGCTCGAGCTCCTGAATTGTTAAACAATTTAGACAAGAAAAGATAATGACGCATCCTAAAATCAAGTGGGTTTTAATATGTGGCTCATGTCGTTGTGGATTAGGCGATACTATATTTATGTTGTTATTTCGCCTATTGGCCTTTTACCACTTTGTTAAATCCTTTAAACATTATTTATTATTGATGAATGTTCTACACAGAAGCCTTGTTTACACCGTGAGCTGACATCAACAAATCAGTAGCCTATCTGATCAAGGTTTGTGGTGTCATGTCCACACATAATATTTAAAATAGTATCCATTCAATGTTTCCGCATAGTGACTAAATTAGCTGGTGCCTCCCTGTATGCAAATTATTTCACAGATATTCTTTAAAAATAATGTGAATGTTCACTACCGGTCCAAAGTTTTAGAACACCTAGTCATTCAAGGGTTTTTCTTTACTTTTACTATTTTCTACATTGTAGAATAATAGTGAAGACATCAAAACTATGAAATAACACATATGGAATCATGTAGTAACCAAAAAAGTGTTAAACAAATTTAAATCTATTTTACATTTGAGATTCTTCAAATAGCCACCCTTTGCCTTGATGACAGCTTTGCACACCCTTGGCATTATCTCAACCAGCTTCATGAGGTATGGAATGTCTTTTAATTAACAGGTGTGCCTTCTTAAAAGTTTATTTGTGGAATTTCTTTCCTTTATAATGAGTTTTAGCCAATCAGTTGTGTTGTGACAAGGTAGGAGTGGTATGCAGAAGATAGCCCTATCTGGTAAAAGACAAAGTCCATATTATGGCAAGAACAGCTCAAATAAGCAAAGAGAAACGACAGTCCATCATTACTTTAAGACATGAAGGTCAGTCAATATGGAAAATGTCAAGAACTTTGAACATTCCTTCAACTGCAGTCACAAAAACCATCGAGCGCTATGATGAAACTGGATCTCATGAGGACCGCCACAGGAATGGAAGACCCAGAGTTACCTCTGCTGCAGAGGATAAGTTCATTAGAGTTACCAGCCTCAGAAATTGCAAATAAATGCTTCACGGAGTACAAGTAACAGATACATTTCACCATCAACTACTCAGATGAGACTGTGAATCAGACCTTCGTGGTCGAATTGTTGCAAAGAAACCACTATTAAAGGTCACAAATAAGAAGAAGAGTCTTGCTAGGGCCAAGAAACACAAGCAATGGACATTAGACTGGTGGAAATTTGGCCTGGAGTCCAAATCTGATATTTTTGGTTCCAAGCGCTGTGTCTTTTTGAGACGCGGTGTGGGTAAACGGATGATCTCTGCATGTGTATTTCCCACCGTAAGGAAGAGAACAGAGGAAGAGGTGTTATGGTGTGGGGGTGCTTTGTTGGTGACACTCTGTGATTTGGGCTCACTTAACCAGCATGGCTACCATACCGTCCCATTTGGTTTGGGCTTAGTTGGACTATAATGTGTTTTTCAACAGGACAATTTTTTTTTAACCTTTATTTTACTAGGCAAGTCAGTTAAGAACAAATTCTTATTTTCAATGACGGCCTAGGAACAGTGGGTTAATTGCCTGCTCAGGGGCAGAACGACAGATTTTGTACCTCGTCAGCTCGGGGATTTGCGCTTGCAACCTTTCGGTTACTAGTCCAATGCTCTAACCACTAGGCTACCCTGCCGACAATGACCCAACACACCTCCAGGCTGTGTAAGAGCTATTTGACCAAGAGGGAGAGTGATGGAGTTCTGCATCAGATGACCTGGCCTCCACAATCCCCCGACCTCAACCAAATTGAGATGGTTTGGGATGATTTGGACCGCAGAGTGATGGAAAAGCAACCAACAAGTGCTCAGCATATGTGGGAACTCCTTTAAGACTGTTGGAAGAGCATTCCAGGTGAAGCTGGTTGACAGAATATCAAGAGTGTGCAAAGCTGTCATCAAGGCAAAGACGGCCTGTTTGAAGAATCTGAAATATAAAATATATTTTGATTTGTTTAACAATTTTTGGTTACTAAATTATTCCATATGTGTTATTTCATAGTTTTGATGTCTTAACTATTATTCTACAATGTAGAAAATAGTAAAAAATAAAGAAAAACCTTTGAATGAGTAGCTGTTCTAAAACCTTTGATCGGTAATGTATTTATTTAAGACAATTGCTGATGCCATGATTTTAGAGACCGGTATAATGATGATAGTTTGATCATCCAGATCTGTTTACACTTGTATTGATATCCAGACACAAATCACACATTGCCTGACTAACTCTGGAGGTGGTCAGAAAGATCTGATCACAATCAGATCACAGTGTGTCGTTTAAATAATCTACACCTGCAGATGTGGGCAAAATCAGAATTTGGACAAGATCAGGACAAAGGGCGGATGTCAGCACCGGGTATAAAAGGGGCTTCTGTGTTTAGCCTTTGATGGTTATGTTGTCCTTTTGCACCTTTTACCAAATTGCTAAATAATTTTAAGAATATTTAAACTGATAGGGATTATCTTTATCTCCGAGAGAGAGAGAGAGAGAGAGAGAGAGAGAGAGAGAGAGAGAGAGAGAGAGAGAGAGAGAGAGAGAGAGAAAGAGAGAGAGAGCGAGAAAGAGAGAGAGAGAGAGAGAGAGAGGGGGAGAGAGAGAGAGAGAGGGAGAGAGAGAGGGAGAGAGAGAGAGAGAGAGAGGGTGAGAGAGGGAGAGAGAGAAGGAGGGAGGGAGGGAGAGAGAGAGAGAGGAGGGAGGGAGGGACAGAGGGAGAGAGAGAGGGAGATGGTGAGAGAGAGAAGGAGGGAGGGAGGGAGAGAGAGAGAGGGAGATGGTGAGAGAGGGAGAGAGAGAGATTTGGGAAGCTTGATTATGAGCCATGAGGTCATATTGCTAGTTGTTCATCGGGCTACGAAAGTCATTGTCATTACGTATGGTTCACAATTATGTGCCACCTCTCTGTGAAATATGTATTGTCAATAAACAATCTCACAGAGGTCAACAATGCTTTCCTCCATGAAGACTAGTGTCCCTTTCAATGCAGCGCTGCAATTGTTGACCAGAGGTCAAATGACCCCTGACCTCCTCACCTGCAGAGGGAGCTGAGGGAAACTTTGATGTCATATTATGTCATGCCAGGCCAATACCATAAACGCTAACATCAACCAATGATATTTAGACCAGACATTAGTCTGCAAAGTCGGCTGATGTCTAATTGACCTACAGCTCTGAGAATGTTCAACCGAGTGATTGGCTGTATGGTGTAATGTTATTAGCCTAAAATAACTTATCAATAACATCATTATAAAAAGTTTATGTGCCCACATTTATAGACAGGTGTAGACGATTAACAGGCATTGTTGTCTGGATATCAATCTAGCGTGAACAGATCTGGACTGGCAAACCATTTAAATCGTCATTAAACCGACCCTCTAAAATCATTGACAGGTGGCACCATTGATTTATGCCATCAGTGATTGTCTTTAAAATAGTATCTGTCAATTACTGTGCATACAGGGAGGCACCAGCTAATCTGGTCACAATGGGGACACAGTGGGCTGGATAAGAGACTCTATATGCAACAAACCTTGGAAAAGTGATTGGATCATATCGATCAGATCACAAAACTCACATGTTAGCGCTTGGTGTAAACTGGCTGATGCTGGGACAGCACTTTTGTGACTATTTTATTGGTTCCATTGTGCCAGACAAGCCCAGTTGAAGTATTTTAAGTTATTTAAAATACTGTTTGAAACCAGGTCTGACACACACACACACACAGAGTGTAAGCTATCCTTGACAGGGTAAGCATGGCTAGTAGTGGGCTAAGAATAACTGTGACACATACACAGAGAATGTCCAGGATAACTGTGACACACAAACAGAGAATGTCCAGGATAACTGTGACACAAACAGAGAATGTCCAGGATAACTGTGACACATACACAGATAATGTCCAGGATAACTGTGACACACATACACAGAGAATGTCCAGGATAACTGTGACACACAAACAGAGAATGTCCAGGATAACTGTGACACACACACACAGAATGTCCAGGATAACTGTGACACATACACAGAGAATGTCCAGGATAACTGTGACACACACACAGAGAATGTCCAGGATAACTGTGACACATACACAGAGAATGTCCAGGATAGTCATACCCCAGACAGAACACGGGTAGGATCCTTCTTGTTGTTTTAACACACTTCAGAGAAAATAATACTTTATGTTATATGTTTAACAACTTGTTATAAGCATGTATGAGCCTTTATAACATCTTATTAGTCTTAATGCGTTATGTCCCTCCTTGTATACGTTTTTCTAACTTTTTTCCCCAACTAGCTCAAAACGGCCTAAATGTAATCAGGATCGTAACGATGTATTTTCTTATGCTTTTTCTCTCCAGTTTTGTGATATCCAATTGCGATGCAGTTACGATCTTGTCTCATCGCTGCAAGTCCCCAACGGGCTCGGGAGAGGCGAAACATGACCCGCCAAACCGTGCTCCTTAACACCCGCCAGCCGCACCAATGTGTCGGAGGAAACACCGTTCAACTGACGATCGAAGTCAGCCTGCAGGCGCCCGGCCCGCCACAAGGTGTCACTAGAGCACGGTGAGCCAGGTAAAGCACCACCGGTCAAACCCGCCCCTAACCCGGACGACGCTGGTCCAATTGTGCGCCGCCCTATGGCACACCCGATCACGGCCCGGCAGTGACACAGCCTAGGGTCGAACCCGAGTTTTAAACCGCAGCGCCACTCGGGGAGGCCTACGACGTGATTATTATAAGTAAAATGTATCACACAGTGAACATATTCCAGAACAGTCCTCAGACACTTGCCCTTGAGTCAGGAGATCAAGATCATTTCTATATTCACCGTCGGTCCAGTATAACTGCCAGTCAGGCTAATTCTGGCCCTTGAGGTTACATACAATCTCAGTAAACCATGAGTGTTGGTAAAGTCTCCGTGTAATGAGTGTAATATAGAAGACCTCGTCAGCATCCTTGGCACATCCGGAGCCTCCCCTCGTGTGTCTGACATGACTGCCTGGTTGTCAGAGACTTAATGACACTGATATAGAGTCTGTGTCCCACATAGAACACTATTCCCTATTCCCTATTCCCTGGTCATGAGGAGTGGACCATGTAAGGAAGTGTGATTTGGAACACAGACATAGAGTTCTGTGTATTGGTTGTTATTACGGCCTGTGTGATGTGATGCCGGGAAAAGAGTCTCTGGTCGCTCTGTGTGACACCGACACGGTCGCGCTGGTGATTTCATGAATGGGATTCCTTCTGAAAACCTTAAATGCTCTACCGTTACCCATTGGGAAACATTTGGCACATGACGTCTTGGTGACGTTGTCTTCGGGTTGTAATGAGAAGACGTCATATAACCAGAACAACTGGTCTCTGTTATAAACGAGATGTATTTTTCTTGATCACATTAACCTTTTAACCTGTACACCAAGAAAAGAATATGTTTATTTAGCCTCAATAAAGGTCATAAATGAATCCTTTTTGTTTGAATGACTAAAACTGTGATAGATTGTGAATTGCAAACATCTCCACCAGCCAATTAAGTTGCTCAATTAGAGTAAACTAAGTTTGTATTTGCATAGACTTTTAAAATCTTCCAAAAGATAGTATGCATTCATTTCCATTATGTCTGCTTCATTTACTTCAAATGGAAGGTAGGCCTAGTTAAATTAGGACTGATATCAAACGTTGATAAAAATATGATACAATTGTGTGTCAAAAAAACATTAATTTTCAAATGCATGTAAATGTATGTTTTTACGGTTTATATGCTTAGAATACCAGTAAAATGACATGTACTGAATGATATTGTGAAACATATAGAAGATAACAGGCACACAGTAAATATTGATATCGATTTGAAAGGCTTTTTGTATTTGCACAGACAAAAATATCCCAGAACAATATTTCTCTATTGTCCATCATCACCAGCTTTGACTTATTATCAATCAAATGTATTTATAACGCCCTTCTTACATCAGCTGATGTCACAAAGTGCTGTACAGAAACCCAGCCTTAAATCAACCAAACAGCAAACAATGCAAGTATAGAAGCACGGTGGCTGGGAAAAACTCCCTAGAAAGGCAGGAACCTAGAAGGAAACCTAGAGAGGAACCAGGCTCTGAGGGGTGGCTAGTCCTCTTCTGGCTGTGCCAGGTGGAGATTATAAGATTACATGGTTTATAAGCATTCCTTTAATGGGCAGCTCAAACGCCTGGTAGAGAATATTTTTCAAGAGTTCATAAAATTGTAAAACAATAACATATCAGTAATTTAATTAATGTTTTAAAGGTCAACAACATTTTACAACCTTGTAATTTCCCATATTATACACAATTAGTACAACAAAATATGGTTAATGACATTTGGTTTTGCTCACATTCACTTCCTTTGAATAGGTGTCTAAAAACATATGAGAGTCCAAAAATTAAAACCATATGATTATTTGACTAAATGGTATTGGTTGAGATGATAAAATATGCCAAACAGAATTCATATGTTTAAATTAATTTAATATTGTTTTTGTAAAAATTAGCTCAACTGTCCTGTTTAGCTGCCTGTTGAAGTAACGCAGACTGCCACATTTTCTAGTTTTTATTTACAGTGCCTTGCGAAAGTATTCGGCCCCCTTGAACTTTGCGACCTTTTGCCACATTTCAGGCTTCAAACATAAAGATATAAAACTGTATTTTTTTGTGAAAAATCAACAACAAGTGGGACACAATCATGAAGTGGAACGACATTTATTGGATATTTCAAACTTTTTTAACAAATCAAAAACTGAAGAATTGGGCGTGAAAAATGATTCAGCCCCCTTAAGTTAATACTTTGTAGCGCCACCTTTTGCTGCGATTACAGCTGTAAGTCGCTTGGGGTATGTCTCTATCAGTTTTGCACATCGAGAAACTGAAATGTTTTCCCATTCCTCCTTGCAAAACAGCTCGAGCTCAGTGAGGTTGGATGGATGGACAGCATTTGTGAACAGCAGTTTTCAGTTCTTTCCACAGATTCTCGATTGGATTCAGGTCTGGACTTTGACTTGGCCATTCCAACACCTGGATATGTTTATTTTTGAACCATTCCATTGTAGATTTTGCTTTATGTTTTGGATCATTGTCTTGTTGGAAGACAAATCTCCGTCCCAGACTCACGTCTTCTGCAGACTCCATCAGGTTTTCTTCCAGAATGGTCCTGTATTTGGCTCCATCCATCTTCCCATCAATTTTAACCATCTTCCCTGTCCCTGCTGAAGAAAAGCAGGCCCAAACCATGATGCTGCCACCACCATGTTTGACAGTGGGGATGGTGTGTTCATGGTGATGAGCTGTGTTGCTTTTACGCCAAACATAACGTTTTGCATTGTTGCCAAAAAGTTCAATTTTGGTTTCATCTGACCAGAGCACCTTCTTCCACATGTTTGGTGTGTCTCCCAGGTGGCTTGTGGCAAACTTTAAACAACACTTTTTATGGATATCTTTAAGAAATGGCTTTCTTCTTGCCACTCTTCCATAAAGGCCAGATTTGTGCAATATACGACTGATTGTTGTCCTATGGATAGAGTCTCCCACCTCAGCTGTAGATCTCTGCAGTTCATCCAGAGTGATCATGGGCCTCTTGGCTGCATCTCTGATCAGTCTTCTCCTTGTATGAGCTGAAAGTTTAGAGGGGCAGCCAGGTCTTGGTAGATTTGCAGTGGTCTGATACTCCTTCCATTTCAATATTATCGCTTGCACAGTGCTCCTTGGGATGTTTAAAGCTTGGGAAATCTTTTTGTATCCAAATTCGGCTTTAAACTTCTTCACAACAGTATCTCGGACCTGCCTGGTGTGTTCCTTGTTCTTCATGATGCTCTCTGCGCTTTTAACGGACCTCTGAGACTATCACAGTGCAGGTGCATTTATACGGAGACTTGATTACACACAGGTGGATTGTATTTATCATCATTAGTCATTTAGGTCAACATTGGATCATTCAGAGATCCTCACTGAACTTCTGGAGAGAGTTTGCTGCACTGAAAGTAAAGGGGTTGAATAATTTTGCAGGCCCAATTTTTCAGTTTTTGATTTGTTAAAAAAATTTGAAATATCCAATAAATGTCGTTCTACTTCATGATTGTGTCCCACTTGTTGTTGATTCTTCACAAAAAAATACAGTTTTATATCTTTATGTTTGAAGCCTGAAATGTGGCAAAAGGTCGCAAAGTTCAAGGGGGCCGAATACTTTCGCAAGGCACTGTATTTACTGATAGCCAGGGGCACACTCCAACACTTACATGATTTACAAAGGAAGCATGTGTTTAGTGAGTCCGCCAGATCAGAGGTAGTAGGGACGACCAGGGATGTTCTCCTTGATAATTGTGTGAATTAGACCATTTTCCTGTCCTGCTAAGCATTCAAAAAATACTTTTGGGTGTCAGGGAAAACGTATGGAGTAAAAAGTATATCATTTTGTTTAGGAATGTAGTGAAGTAAAAGTAAAATTGGTCAAATATAGAAATAGTAAAGTACAGATACCAAAAAAAACTACTTAAGTAGTACTTTAAAGTATTTTTACTTAAGTACTTTACACCACTGCACTGCGGCCTCGTCGATGTCTCCTGTAGTCCACGATCAGCTCCTTAGTTTTGTTAAAGACGAGAGAGGTTATTTTCCAGGCACCACTCCCGCAGGGCTCTCACCGTCTCCCGGCAGGCTGTCTCATTGTTGTTAGTAATCAGGTCTACCACTGTTGAGTCGTCAGCAATCTTGATGATTAAGATGTAGATGTGCGTGTCTACGCGGTCATGGGTGAACAGGGAGTACAGAAGGTGGCTGAGCACACACCCCTGTGGGGGCCACGTGTTGAAGATCAGCGTGGCAGAGGTGTTGTTGCATACCTTCACCACTTGGGGAACAAGATAAAACTAGCTGAAACGACCCACCTACGATGCCCCACATGGCGGCTTCTGGTCATTGTTGTTAGCTATCGGACCTTTCAGAATCATAACAAAGCATGGTTTCTAGACCCATTGATATGTTTTTGTCATTTAGTAGACACGTTTATTCAGAACGACTTAGAGGAGCAAAGAGGATCAAGTGCCTTGCTCAAGAGCACATCGACAGATTTTTCACGTAGTCAGCTTAGGGATTCGAAAGCACTGACCTTTCAGCTAATGTTCTTAACCGCTAGACTACCTGCCACCACTTCCGTGACATTGTCAGCCACCCCATCAATATTTGCATGTTTATACACGGTACGTATCACTGACACGTACAGTAGAGTGATTATATTTTCTTTTTCAAACAGTTTACTGTTCAAAATATACCTCCAGGTAACAAAATAGCCAGGACTACTATATAATATACCTCCAGGTAACAACATAGCCATGACTACTATATAATACTATATAATATACCTCCAGGTAACAACATAGCCATGATGACTATATAATATACCTCTAGGTAACAACATAGCCATGACTACTATATAATATACCTCCAGGTAACAACATAGCCATGACTACTATATAATACTATATAATATACCTCTAGGTAACAACATAGCCATGACGACTATATAATATACCTCTAGGTAACAACATAGCCACAACTACTATATAACATACCTCCAGGTAACAACAAAGCCATGACTACTGTATATTCAACTACTGTATATTCCAAACCACAAAGTCAAAGGGAACAAAATGCAAGCAGCAAACTGAGAACCATAATGTAAACTCAATATAACTCACGTACACACAGTAATGTTTGTTTCGAAAAACAGGTTTAATAAGCTTAAACAATCATGTTCAGGTTAAAGCAACGTTTATATGAACTAAAGTTCAGGAAGTGTAGCAGCAGAAAGATATTTGGTAGAGGAGGTGTTACTACTGGGTTTGATTCCATCCTTGTCTGTGAAGATTTAGGAACTTGAATGAAAACAAACGGTTGTCTATTAGAAGATGTCCCACAACTAAATTCAAGATTCATCTGTGAACAGAGGATCAGTATTGATTTTGGTGGGTTGTTTATTTTTGACAATAGCATACTCATACTGGGTACTAACACCAAAAAACAAACCTCTACCTGCATGCACTGACTACTCAAATAAACATAGAGGTATTGAAAACAGAGGTAGAAAACACTTACCAACACTTACTTGGTTCTCTTAATAAACTCACCATAAATACACTTTAACATAATTTGGCTATGAAATATACACTGCTCTCTCAAAAGAGACGTTCTACAAAGCTTTTACAAATGGAGATGTTAGCCTTATTTCTCTCCCACATTAGTCGATACCACGTCTGAACCTATGCAAATCAAACAAACACGAAGTAAAACAAAAACCTCATATTAAACATAAGTAAACTTTTTAAACTTTTCTCTTAGACTATATGTAGCATGCCTTATTACCTCTAATGTAGCTAGACTTTTACTGTGTCACAAAATTTCACCCGTTGTTAATTAACAGATCATTTAAAACGTTTAAAATGCTGCCTCATTTTTTTTGCGACAAATCGAACTGTTCAATCCAAACACATTTAGAATTTGCCCCCCAAAAAAACGATTGACGTAATTTTACATAACAATCCAATTTCAAGAATGCCTTCTGCAATCAAACTTGTTTCGATGCCTCATGGTCTACCAATCGTCTGTCCCCACACACAGGCATACCATCACGTACGACCAGACACAGCACAAATTAAATATCCTATCTCTGGTATGTTCACAAGCATCATTCAACTATGGAATGCTGACCGTCAACATTCTCTAGCTGTGTACCTGGAGAAAAAAACAAAACAATTTTAATGACATTTCAGAACCTGTGGAAAGACCAACCCAAGCCAAGAAAATCCATCCCCCTTATAAAAAACACATTCATTTCTCTCCACATTTAAGAAGGTGTTAGTAGATTTAAAAAGTACAGAAACAATTCAGTTATAAATAGTGTGTACATTAGGTATTTTGAGACATTCACAAGCTCAAAGTTAAATATTCGCTGTTCTTTGTCTGTTGTATGAAAAGCTGCTACAGTATATTCAAATACATAGCTCACACTATCGAAACATGACACAGAGGTCTTATACAGTTAATGTGTTACTGTACAAAAAATATCCATAAAGCATCTTGGGTTAGGAGTGCTGATCTAGGGTCAGTCCTCCCCGACCCCCGTCCCCGTCCATGTGATGTTGTTCATTATGATCCCAAAGTTCAAACTGATCCAAGATCAGAACTCCTACTGTGAGACTCTTAAAAAAAAACATGGGCCCCAGACTTCACGGGTGAACTGGTCAAAGGCATATCAGAGACAGTGTAGTCTGGGATGCGTAGTCTGGGATGTGTAGTCTGGGATGTGTAGTCTGGGATGTGTAGTCTGGGATGTGTAGTCTGGGATGCGTAGTCTGGGATGCGTAGTCTGGGATGCGTAGTCTGGGATGCGTTGTCTGGGATGTGTAGTCTGGGATGTGTAGTCTGGGATGTGTAGTCTGGGATGTGTAGTCTGGGATGCGTAGTCTGGGATGTGTAGTCTGGGATGCGTAGTCTGGGATGCGTTGTCTGGGATGTGTAGTCTGGGATGTGTAGTCTGGGATGTGTAGTCTGGGATGTGTAGTCTGGGATGCGTAGTCTGGGATGCGTAGTCTGGGATGCGTAGTCTGGGATGCGTAGTCTGGGATGCGTTGTCTGGGATGTGTAGTCTGGGATGTGTAGTCTGGGATGTGTAGTCTGGGATGTGTTGTCTGGGATGTGTAGTCTGGGATGTGTAGTCTGGGATGTGTTGTCTGGGATGTGTAGTCTGGGATGTGGAAGAAGAAGAAAATACAGACGGGGTGTGCTAACTTGACATATTTGGGTGGCTAATTATACAGTCACTGCATGACAAAGCAGTCAGAAGCCATGCATACTCTACCGACGACACACCTGGGTTCAAATACTATGTCTAACTCTTTCAAATGCTTTGAGTGTTTTCCTTAGCCTGCCTGAGTGACAGATGGGTGGGGTTTGCCGTTTGGGGGCTATTATTTTGGTCCATTAAATCAGGAAGCTCAATCAAAAACCGATAAGGGTTTCTGAAATGATTTCAGAATAGTATTTCAACCCTAGTCTGTCTGACGGTGCGCTAAGTTAAGTTCAGTAAATAAAAGAAGTGACTGACTGTGGACAAAAATAGCTAGGACAGTGGTATGTGGGTGAGATGGTTGGTTAAACATAGGCTAGGACTGACAGGTGCATTAGAACAGCTGCTAGACTAGCACACACATCTCCCATACACTTCCCCCTTTAAATGTGGACACCATAACAAATAGGCATTTACACAACTCTGAAAACCCAGATTAAACATCCTCACTAATAACAAATTCACTGTAGGTCGGACATCTGGAACGCTCATTGTATTTTTAAAGTAAATGTAAATGAATGAGAGGGGGGGGGGAAAGCATCTGTCACTCTAGACTAGAACTCTATACTAGGTCTTCATTATTCATTTCATTATAATTGAGAAAAATCCCCATGTTTCGAGCTATTAACAAGACACGGGCACAGACATTAAATTATTTCACGTATTCGACATATTCCTTTAAATAATGAATTACACAAGTAGATATAATTATATTTTCAGAAAGATTCTACTAGGACTTATTTACAACATCATGTGGATTTTATTTATTTATTTATTAAGAGTTTTTAATTCAGCAAAATGTGCAAGATGCAGAGGTGGTTCTTGTTAAAAGATGACCAATCAATTAACATATTAACAATTACATTTAGTAAAATACAAGGTGAGAGTTGTATAAGAGTAGTATAAGACATTTAAACTCAGGACCAATTGAGTCCCATATTTATTTGACCTTTATTTAACTAGGCAAGTCAGTAAAGAAAAAAATCTTATCTTCAATGACGGCCTAGGAACAGTGGGTTAACTGCCTGTTCAGGGGCAGCACGACAGATTTGTAACTTGTCAGCTCGGGGATTTGAACTTGCAACCTTCTGGTTACTAGTACAACGCTCTAACCACTAGGCCACCCTGCCGCCCCGTAGTCAAGACCCATGAGACAGACAGAGAGACAGAGAGAGAATGAGATGTCACAGGGACAGAACCAGCTGGATTTATGCGGAAAGGTACTATCCAATTAAATGTAAGTATCCACACTATGTTCTCAGCTTCATGAAGACCTGTGACCCCCAGAACAGGAGAGAAAATGAGTCCATCTTTTCCATCAGAACTATGAGCACACTTCTCTCTTGTTTTCTGAAGTTTTCCATTTTCAACATGCTCCTCTTTTCTGAACAGTTGCCATCTGAATTTCCTCTTCCTAGCGATGAATTAGAGGAATGGCGTGTGATTTGTTGTTCGTCCCAGATCGATGTGATAAGGGGGTGGGGATGGAGGGTAGTTGTCTATAAGCAGACATTACCGTCTTTGTCGGTGTAACTTGTTACTGATCTGACCTGCTCAACATCGGGCCTCTCAACATGCTAGCCACGAATCAGAAGCACAGCTGTTGCCGCGGTGACAGTCAGAATAGGGTTCCGTTCTATATCACACCCCTGAGGACGCAGAGAGAGAGGTCAGAGGTAGCATTTAGAGATGTAGGCACACTTACTGTGACACACACACACACACACACACAAGTGCACGCATTAAATACACTCAGACACATTTTGGACATAGAAAAGAGTCAAATAATCAAACACTAATCTCGCAGTGATGTCATACTGGAGAGCACTGTATGAAACGGCCCACCTGTCCCATGTCTGTCACCCAAAAATACTTGGTATGTTTTATGCATGTGCTGTATGTCTTACGATAAATGTGCCTTTGTAATTGGAAGTCTCGAGCTAGTAATTATTCAATTATACAAAAGTGTATTGCCACTCCTAGGTCAATTCTCAGGACCTGATCAAAACTAAACTCTGTTGACCTTTCCTGCAGTCGAATGATCATAGCGACCTCTAGTGGTCTCATGGGTGGAATGTCATTCATATTTTTCATAATTTTACAATTAATAAACTTTTTTTTTTTGCTGAAATATGGTTTATCTATATCAAACGGTTTTGTTGTATTTCAGTCATCTGTGATGAATACTGAACAAAAATATAAATGCAACAATTTCAAAGATTTTACTGAGTTACAGTTCATATAAGAAAATCAGTCAATGGCAATACATTCATTACACCCTAATCGATGGATTTCACATGACTGGGCAGGGGCGCAGCCATAGGTGGGCCTGGGAGAGCATTGGCCCACCCACTTGGCCCACCCACTTGGCCCACCCACCCCTAGCCAATCAGAATACATTTCCTCACAACAGGTCTTTATTACAGACAGAAATATTTCTAAACACCCCAGTCCCCCTCCTCAGACAATCTTGCAGGTGAAGAAGCCAGATGTGGAGGTCCTGGGCTGGCGTTGTTACATGTACTGCAACGTTGGAGGCGGTTTATGGTAGAGAAATTAACATTAAATTCTCTGGCAATAGCTCTGGTGGACATTCCTGCAGTCAGCATGCCAATTACACCCTCAAAACTTGAGACATCTGTGGCATTGTGTTGTGTGACAAAACTGCACATTTTAGAGTGATCTTTTATTGTCCCCAGCACAAGGTGTACCTATGTAATAATCATGCTGTTTAATCAGCTTACTGATATGCCACACTTGTCAGGTGGATTGATTATCTTTGCAAAGGAGAAATGCTCACTAACAGGGATGTAAACAAATTTGTGCACAACATTTGAGAGAAATACCTTTTTTGTTTATGTGGAACATTTCTGGGATCTTTTATTTTAGCTTGTGAAAAATGGGACCAACACTTTACATGTTGCGTTTATATTTTTGTTCAGTATATAGATATTGGGATGCAAACTAAAAATGGAATACATTTCAACTCTGTATCTGACATGGTACAGCCAATAACCATGTGTGTGAGGTGTTCACTTTTATTTAAAAGTAGATTTCTTAAAGATCACCAAGAAACACTCTGTGTGACCCCCGATTTAGCCCACTGCATTAAAAGGTTAATCTGTAAGAAAGGCCCTGAGACTTTAGGAATACTTTACTTGACTATCTAATTTTACTTTACTGAACTACGTACAGTAATATCTATATATTAGATACGTAGCCAAAGTGCAGACGACCGACAGACAGAGAAGTATCCTTCCTCCTACCTTGCTTTCTGTGACGCTCGGACAACCAGCACCAAACCACTCCCAATATTACAATTATTCCTATGAAGGGGATGGAGAGAACAGGAGACTCAGGCGAATGGATGTAGCTCTGGATGAAGGGAAGAAAACAAGGGATGGATGGATGGAGATGGGAGGGAGGAATGGAGAGAACGAAATAATAAATGAGTGGAGGGCAGAAACGTTGACATATGAACACCACAAAATCACACAAATAATTCAAAAACGAAACGTGATATGGCATAAAGGGGGAGGGAAGTCATGGCATGGACTTCAGTGGAGAGAGAGAGAGAGAATGGAATCAACAGACACAGAATAGGTGTGATGTGTTTTCTACAAAAACGTTCAAGTTTCCGCAAATGAAAACAAGAAATACAGCAAACACAATCGCAAAAAAACTCACGCAGAGAAAGTCAGAAAACAGTTAGAAACAGTCAGAATGGACAACATACGTCCAAAAGCCTTGCAATAGATAGGAATTAATAATGGTATATTGCATATCACTATGGTGAGCCCTGTGACCCCTGACCTCTAACCCCAGTGTGACCTCTCACCTGCCCCCCTCCAGCCAGCCTCTCCAACTCTGCCTTGCAGCGCAGTAGCTCCTCCTCCATCCCCGCCCTCTCCCTCTGGCTGCTGTCATATAGCACCTGTAGCTCCCTCAGCTCTGTCTTCAAACCGTCACACTGAGAGAGACAGAGTAGAGCAATCTAATAATCATCGAAAAATCACCTAAATGAAAGCTAGACAGTTCAGGGAGCATCGAAAATTCAAAAAACACTGGATAGAGGACATATTTTTCCAGGTTGAGGAAATATATAACCAATTTTCATAACCAATCGGCCTTGGTTGATGACTGAATATGGCCCCTGAGGCAAAATTAGTTTGACACCCCTGGATCAATCCATCACATTTATTTAAAAAAAAAATGAAAATAGTAGAGGCGGGGTTGTAGTGGAGCGGGTCGAGAGATTCAAGTTCATTGGTGTCCACATGACCAATGAACTCTCATGGTCCAAACACACCAAGACAGTTGTGAAGAGGGCATGACAACACCTTTTCCCCCTCAGGACACTGAAAAGATTTGGCATGGGTTCCCAGATCCTCAAAAAGTTATACATCTGCACTATCGCGAGCATCCTGACCGGTTGCATCACCTCCTGGTATGGCAACTGCTTGGCATCTGACCGTAAGGCACGACAGAGGGTAGTATGTACAGCCCAGTACATTACTAGGGCAAAGCTTCCTGACATCCAGGACCTACAGTACCAGCCAAAAGTTTGGACACACCTACTCATTCAAGGGGTTTTCTTTATTTTTAATATTTTCTATATTGTAGAATAATTTAATTTGTGGATTTTTTTCTAATGAACTTATCCTCTGCAGCAGAGGTAACTCCGGGTCTTCCTTTACTGTGGCGGCCTTCATGAGAGCCAGTTTCATCTTAGCGCTTGATGGTTTTATTGACTGACCTTCACTTATATTTATTTATTTTATATTTTTTATTTAACTAGGCAAGTCATGTCTTAAAGTAATGATGGACTGTCGTTTCTTTGTTTATTTGAGCTATTCTTGCCATAACCTCTTCAGGTTAGGGGGCAGTATTTTCACGTTCGGATGAAAAGCGTGCCCAGAGTAAACTGCCTGCTACTCAGGCCCAGAAGCTAAGATATGCATATTATTAGTATATTTTGACAGAAAACACACTGGAGTTTCTAAAATTGTTTGAATGATGTCTGTGAGTATAACAGAACTCATATGGCAGGCAAAAACCTGAGAAAAACCCAACCAGGAAGTGGGAAATCTGAGGTTTGTAGGTTTTCAAGTCATTGCCTATCCAATATACAGTGTAAATGGGGTCATGTTGCAATTCCTAAGGCTTCCACTAGATGTCAACCGTCTTTAGAACATTGTTTCAGGCTTCTATTGTGAAAGGGGAGCGAATAAGACCAGTCACAGTAGTGGCTCAGCTGAAAGCTTTTAGTCGTTGATCGCGAGCGGCCGTCAGCACGAGCTCCGTTCCCTTTCCTTTCTAAAGACAAAGGAATTGTCCGGTTGAAAAATTATTGAAGATTTATGATAAAAAACATCCTAAAGATTGATTATATACATCGTTTGACATGTTTCTACGAACTGTAAAGGAACTTTTTTGACTTTTCGTCTGGACTTAGTGCCCGCGCCTTGTGCATTTGGATTGGTGAACTAAACACGTGAACAAAAAGGAGGTATTTGGACATAAAGATGAATTTTATCGAACAAAACAAACATTTATTGTGGAACTGGGATTCCTGGGAGTGCATTCCTATGAAGATCATCACAGGTAAGTGAATGTTTATAATGCTATTTCTGACTTTTACTGACTCCACAACATGGCTGGTATCTGTATGACTTGTTTTGGTGGCTGAGCGCTGTACTCAGATTATTGCATGGTGTGCTTTTGCCGTAAAGCTTTTTTGAAATCTGACACAGCGGTTGCATTAAGGAGAAGTTTATCTTTAATCCTATTATGCATAACAATTGTATCTTTCATCAAAGTTTATGATGAGTATTTCTGTAAATTGATGTGGCTCTCTGCAAATTCGCAGGATGTTTTCGAGGCAAAACATTACTGAACATAACGCGCCAATGTAAACTGAGATTTTTGGATATAAATATGAACTTTATCGAACAAAACATACATGTATTGTGTAAAATGAAGTCCTGTGAGTGCCATCTCATGAAGATCATCAAAGGTTAGTGATTCATTTTATCTCTATTTCTGCTTTTTGTGACTCCTCTCTTTGACTGGAAAATGGCTGTATGTTTTTTTGTGACTAAGCGCTGACCTAACATAATCGTATGGTGTGCTTTCGATGTAAAGCCTTTTTGAAATCTGACACAATGGCTAGATTAACAAGAAGTTAAGCTTTAATTTGGAGTATTGCACCTTTGAATATATGAAAGTTAAAATTCAACTGATGTTGTCAAGGGGTTCCGCTAGCTGTAACAGGTTGCCATAATATGCACTTGGTCTTTACCAAATAGGGCTATCTTCTGTATACCACCCCTACCTTGTCACAACACAATTGAAATGCATTCCAGGTGACTACCTCATGAAGCTGGTTGAGAGACTGCCAAGAGTCTGCAAAGCTGTCATCAAGGCTAAGGGTGGCACTTTGAAGAATCTCAAATATAACATATATTTAGATTTGTTTAACACTTTTTTTGGTTTCAACATGATTCCATATGTGTTATTTCATTGTTTTAATGTATTCACTATTATTCTACAATGTAGAATATAGTAAAACATAAAGAAAATGAGTAGGTGTGTCCAAACTACTGACTGGTACTGTATATACTAGGCAGTGTCAGAGGAAGGCCCAAAAAATTGTCAAAGATCCAGTCACCCAAGTCATAGACTGTTCTCTCTGCTACCACACGGCAAGCGGTACTGGAGCGCCAAGTCTAGGACTAAAAGGCTCCTTAGCAGCCTCTACCCCCAAGCCATAAGACTGCTGAACAATTAATCAAATGGCCGTCAGGACTATTTACATTGAACCCCCCCCCCTCCTCTGTGTTTTTACACTGCTGCTACTTGCTGTTTATTATCTATACATAGTCACTTCACAAATTACCTTGACTAACTTGTACCCTCGCACATTGACTCAGTACCGGTACTCCCTGTATGTAGCCTCATTATTGTTATGTAATTTTTTTACATGTAGTTTATTTAGTAAATATTTTTTAAACTCTATTTCTTGAACTGCGTTGTTGGTGAATGGCTTGTAAGTAAGCATTTGACGGTAAGGTCTACACTTGTATTCGGCGCATGTGACAACTACAATTTGATTTGATTTATTAACAAAGCCCTTTTTACATCCACAGATGTCATGAAGAGCTTTACAGTAACCTGGGTGATACCTCAAAGAGAAAGCAGAAGGACAGTGGCAAACAAACACTCCCTGGAAGGAACACTTGTGGAACACCCCAGAACAGAGGTTATGTAAACAACAGGCCAGGTTAGTGCACTGTGTTGTGTTGTCCATTACTGCAGTACCTAAAAATAAGTATTAGCCACTTGTGTGACAGGGTAGTCTGTGATTGGCCAGCTGCTTCTCTGATGTTTTTTTTTGCTACTGTGATACGTGTGGTGTGTGAGTCACTCAAGGTAGTTCTAAATGTGGTAGTGGGAGTCACACTTTTCTGTGCCACAATGACCCGCCTAAAACCTCCTTGAACCACCTAATCGTTTCTTGCCACAGCACAGCAGAAATTCAGTTGGCATCAATGACTACTGTTCCACCACTGTATCTTCTAATAATCTTCATCTTATGTAGCGTACCTGTCTCTGTACCAAAGAAGCCTTCTCCTCAGCTTGTTTCAACTGGTCTCTTAGTGAGACGATCTCCCCAAATCCTCCATTCCAGCCGGTGAGGGTCATGGGCTTCCCATCGAACGAGATGTTCTTCTGAATGGACACGTCCTTCAGGCGGCAGTTGGTCCCTGTGCCCGTTGACTGGCAGTCTGCCATGGTCATGTAGCTCTCAGGCATGCCCCCCATCTCTGTGCCCACTCCGATCCCGGTGTCCTCTTCATCCTCTTTTAGGGACAGGTGGCTGTTGGAACTGGGATGGAGAGAGAGGAGACAAGAAAATTACACATTTATAAAGTGAATGAAAATGAACAATAACAAGAAGAATAAAAACAAGAAGTTCAAGAAAATCAAGAAGAAGCAAAATTTTAAAATTTAAAAAAGAACAAGAAGATCAACAAGAAAAAATAGAATAAGAAGAACCAGAACAAGAAGATAAAGATCAAGAAGATCACAAAGAATAACAAGAACAGCAATAAGAAGATAAAAAAGAAAATAAGAAAAACATATTAAGAACAAAAACAAGGAGAACAATAACAAGGAGAAGGAAAAGAACACGAACAAGAAAAAGAATCTCAAGAAGAACAAGAAACACAAGAAACACAAGAAACACAAGAACAATTTAAAGAAAAACAAGAAGATGAAGAACAACAAGAACAAGAGAAACAAGAACAAAAATAACTAGAAGAAGAAGATTTTCTCACCCTGTCCTCTGCAGCTGTAGTTTCTCAGTCAGACGTCTGTTGTCATTCTTCAATGTCTCACACTCCTCCCTCAACGTGACACACTCCTGCTTCAGTGTTTCTACGTCTCCTGAACACACAGGACAGATACAGGAGTCAGGACAGGTACAGGAGTCAGGACAGGTACAGGAGTCAGGACAGGTACAGGAGTCAGGACAGGTACAGGAGTCAGGACAGGTACAGGAGTCAGGACAGGTACAGGAGTCAGGACAGGTGCAGGAGTCAGGACAGGTACAGGAGTCAGGACAGGTACAGGAGTCAGGACAGGTACAGGAGCCAGGACAGGTACAGGAGCCAGGACAGGTACAGGAGCCAGGACAGGTACAGGAGCCAGGACAGTACAGGAGCCAGGACAGGTACAGGAGTCAGGACAGTACAGGAGCCAGGACAGGTACAGGACAGGTACAGGAGCCAGGACAGGTACAGGAGCCAGGACAGGTACAGGAGTCAGGACAGGTACAGGAGTCAGGACAGGTACAGGAGTCAGGACAGGTACAGGAGTCAGGACAGGTACAGGAGCCAGGACAGGTACAGGAGTCAGGACAGGTACAGGAGTCAGGACAGGTACAGGACAGGTACAGGAGTCAGGACAGGTACAGGAGTCAGGACAGGTACAGGAGTCAGGACAGGTACAGGACAGGTACAGGAGTCAGGACAGGTACAGGAGTCAGGACAGGTACAGGAGTCAGGACAGGTACAGGAGTCAGGACAGGTACAGGACAGGTACAGGAGTCAGGACAGGTACAGGAGTCAGGACAGGTACAGGAGTCAGGACAGGTACAGGAGTCAGGACAGGTACAGGAGCCAGGACAGGTACAGGAGTCAGGACAGGTACAGGAGTCAGGACAGGTACAGGAGTCAGGACAGGTACAGGACAGGTACAGGAGTCAGGACAGGTACAGGAGTCAGGACAGGTACAGGAGTCTGGACAGGTACAGGAGTCTGGACAGGTACAGGAGTCTGGACAGGTACAGGAGTCAGGACAGGTACAGGAGTCAGGACAGGTACAGGAGTCAGGACAGGTACAGGACAGGTACAGGAGTCAGGACAGGTACAGGAGTCAGGACAGGTACAGGAGTCAGGACAGGTACAGGAGTCAGGACAGGTACAGGACAGGTACAGGAGTCAGGACAGGTACAGGACAGGTACAGGAGTCAGGACAGGTACAGGACAGGTACAGGAGTCAGGACAGGTACAGGAGTCAGGACAGGTACAGGAGTCTGGACAGGTACAGGAGTCAGGACAGGTACAGGAGTCAGGACAGGTACAGGAGTCAGGACAGGTACAGGAGTCAGGACAGGTACAGGAGTCAGGACAGGTACAGGAGTCAGGACAGGTACAGGACAGGTACAGGAGTCAGGACAGGTACAGGACAGGTACAGGAGTCAGGACAGGTACAGGACAGGTACAGGAGTCAGGACAGGTACAGGAGTCAGGACAGGTACAGGAGTCAGGACAGGTACAGGAGTCAGGACAGGTACAGGAGTCTGGACAGGTACAGGAGTCAGGACAGGTACAGGAGTCAGGACAGGTACAGGAGTCAGGACAGGTACAGGAGTCAGGACAGGTACAGGACAGGTACAGGAGTCAGGACAGGTACAGGAGTCAGGACAACACAGGACCATCACACCCCAGGGTCGTGTTCATTAGGTGCGACCCAGGAGAAAATGGTCTGAAACAAAGTGAAAATGGGGAGGTACTAGCAACACAGGTTCAGCCACAGGTAAACACTTTACACAAAGTATCAACTCTGAGTCTATACTCATGTGGCCTACCCCTCAAAACTATTCATCCCGTTGTACACGCCCATGCACCTTATAAATAGTCAAGAGACACAATGAGAGACCCAGAAAAACAAAGACCTGGTGTGTGTATACCTAACGTCAGACTGGAATGTGACACCTATAAACCTGTGATCCAAACCTAGAGGTGTAAAGTACTTAAGTAAAAATATGTTAAAGTACCACTTAAGTAGTTTTTATGGTGTCTGTACTTTACTTGACTATTTATATTTTTGACAACTTTTACTTTTACTTCACTACATTCCTTAAGACATGCATTTACTTTTTACTTCATACATTTTTCTTAATACTGAAACGTGCTCCTTACATTCTGAATGGACAGGACAGGAAAAGGGCCCAACTCACACACTTCAAGTTAACCTCCCTGGTCATCCTATGCATCAGATGCTGGTTGTGTTATTGCTGGTTGCATCATAGTTAGCAGAGGCGGACTGGCCATCTGGCATTTCAGGAAAATGCCAGGTGGCTGGTCCATTTTTTTGCCCATATAACTTGGTTTTATACGCAAACGGAAGAATATCTGGCTAATAATAGGGGACTCAAGTAAAATAAAAAATGGGCCGGTGTAGGGGCTTCAAGGAGACAAATGGGCTAGTATGTTAGAAATGCCAGGGACAATATCTGGTCCCAGTCTGCCCCTGATGGTTAGCATCTCACAGTCAAACACATAGATCAAGGCTGGGGTTTAATAAAATGGGTTGAGGAAAAGGCTGCAGCATTACAAATGTGTTTTACACCCCACCGCTTGCTCTCTCAAAGTGAGCTGCAGGGGTGGTGGTGGGGGAGAGGGGGTGTGTGTTTGGGATACCAGAAGGGTGATGTCACACTGAGTTTGTCAGGGAATGAGGCAAGGCAGGGGGGGAGGCACGGTGACATCAGGGACTCTCTCCCAATACATGACATCACTGCTGTGCTCTTGTAGAGAGGGTTAGGATGTGACTCAGGGAAGGATGGCTTTACACAAGTTGTTTGCTGATGTTGCTTTGACCTGGCTGGTGGACATAAGATCAGCAAATGTACTGTGATGACCTTCCCAGATTTCGTCTTGCCACGTGATGATCTCCAGCTCCTACTTCTGTCTCTCTCCTCTCCTCCCTCCTCTCTCTCTCCTGTCCCTCCTCTCCCCACCTCCTCCCAACCTCCTCCCCTCTCCTTCTCTCTCTCATGTCCCTCCTCTCCTCTCCCCACCTCCTCCCAACCTCCTTCCAACCTCCTCCCCTCTCCTGTCCCTCCTTCTCCCTCTCCTGTCCCTCCTCTCTCTCCTGTCCCTCCTCTCTCTCCTGTCCCTCCTCCCTCTCCTGTCCCTCCTCCCCTCTCCTGCCCCTCCTCCCCTCTCCTGCCCTCTCTCCTGTCCCTCCTCTCTCTCCTGTCCCTCCTCTCCTCTCCTGTCCCTCCTCTCCTCTGTCCCTCCTCTCCTCTCCCTACCTCCTCCCCTCTCCTGCTCTCTCTCCTGTCCCTCCTCCTCTCCCCACCTCCTCCCCACCTCCTCCCCTCTTTCCCACCTCTCCTCCTCCACTCTTTCTCAGCTCCTCTCCTGTCCCTCCTCTCCTCTCCCCATCTCCTTCCCACCTCCTCCCCTCTCTCCCACCTCTCCTCCACTGTCTCTCAGCTCCTCTCCTGTCCTCTCCTCCCCATCCTCTCCCCACCACTTCCCCTAAAGCTCTCTCACCTCCTCTCCTCTCCTCCTCTCTCCTCTGACTCTTCATGCTGATCTCGGCACGGAGCGTGGTGATCTCCAGCTCGTACTCCTGTGCCTCCTCGTTGAGCCTCCCCAGCTCGGCCTGATGGCGACAAAGCTCCTCCTGTAGGGAGGCGATGTCGTTCTCCCTCTCAGCCGCTGACTCCTCCGCCGCCTGCTGCAGCAGTAGCACCTGCATTGAATTAATGAATAAATCAATCTCAGCAGCAGCACCTTCAACGCAAGCAAAGGAACCGTCACGAACTCACCATCCCTAGAACTCGCAGAGAACACATACACAGTTCTGGAACTAGTAACGTAAAGTATCCTAATGTAAAGTGGAATAGCTTAAAGTAGTCACCTTAATGTGAAATATTACAAGTAAAATAAAGCAGCACCTCCTCCTGGGCCAGGCGTAGCTCCTCGTGGGCCTCAATCAGTTCGCTCTTTTTCTCCTCCTCCAGAGAGTCAATCTCCTCCTGTACCAAACGCAGCTGGGCTACAGGGGAGGACACACACAAACAAACAGGAACAGGGGCTTAGATGTCTGTCGTTACGACAGCGTTTATCAAAACGCTCCTTCGGGTACCTTGGCTGTTCCGCTTCATCTATTTCCGATCTAGCACACCTGATTTAACTTATCAACAAATCATCAAACTCAAACCTGATTCAATTTATCAACTAATCATCGGACAGCTGATTCAACTAATCATCAAACCCAAACCTGATTCAACTGATCATCAAACCCAAACCCGATTCAACTATTCATCAAACCCACACCTGATTCAACTAATCATCAAACCCAAACCAACAAATCATCAAACCCACACCTGATTCAACTGATCATCAAACCCACACCTGATTAAACTAATCAACCAATCATAAGGTGTGCTGGTTCAGAGCTTTAAGGAGTTGGTATAGTCATGAGAGGGAGATATGAGAACTGTGTGTGTGTGTGTGTGTGTGTGTGTGTGTGTGCGTGCGTGCGTGCGTGTGCGTGCGTGCGTGCGTATGGGTGTGCCTGTGAGAAAAGTTCTGTGTAATTTGTAGTATTAGCTGATGCAACTATTGGTAATATGCAGACTGAGATCCCCATGAGATATATGATGACCTACACCTTTAACACGTTATAGTCAATCACACACTTTCCGTCCTATTAGAGACAACGGAATTCCATATGCTGATTGGATATTGATGAATTGACATTTCATGAATTTGTTTCCTACTTGCAGTCTCTATGTTAAAGTTAGCATGACATGCAGTCTCTATGTTAAAGTTAGCATGACATGCAGTCTCTATGTTAAAGTTTGCATGACATGCAGTCTGGGTTAAAGTTAGCATGACATGCAGTCTCTATGTTAAAGTTAGCATGACATGCAGTCTGGGTTAAAGTTAGCATGACATGCAGTCTCTATGTTAAAGTTAGCATGACATGCAGTATCTGTGTTAAAGTTAGCATGAGATGCAGTCTCTATGTTAAAGTTAGCATGCCATGCAGTCTCTATGTTAAAGTTAGCATGACATGCAGTCTCTATGTTAAAGTTAGCATGCCATGCAGTCTCTATGTTAAAGTTAGCATGCCATGCAGTCTCTATGTTAAAGTTAGCATGACATGCAGTCTCTATGTTAAAGTTAGCATGACATGCAGTCTCTATGTTAAAGTTAGCATGACATGCAGTCTCTATGTTAAAGTTAGCATGACATGCAGTCTCTATGTTAAAGTTAGCAAGAGATGCAGTCTCTATGTTAAAGTTAGCATGACATGCAGTCTCTGTGTTAAAGTTAGCATGACATGCAGTCTCTGTGTTAAAGTTAGCATGACATGCAGTCTCTGTGTTAAAGTTAGCATGACATGCAGTATCTGTGTTAAAGTTAGCATGACATGCAGTCTCTGTGTTAAAGTTAGCAAGAGATGCAGTCTCTATGTTAAAGTTAGCATGACATGCAGTCTCTGTGTTAAAGTTAGGTACATATTACAGTACATGACACTTCAGTATTTCAGTATTATGGAAATAACCCTGGTGTAGAAATAAAAATTATTTAGCTAATAATTGTAAATGGACCAGTGCGGGGGCCTCGAGGAGAATAATGGGCCAGTGTGTTAAAAAAGGCCTGGGACGAATTCTGGTCCAAGTCCGTCCTCGGTAGAAATTTACATTAATGAAATGCACATTTAGTCAGAGGGCCTACATGGCTGCAGACAGTACCTTGCAGGTTGTGGACCTGTCGTGCGAAGGCTTCTGCCTGATGAGCGCTGGTCAAACGCTCATCCTCCAATAGACCTGTATGGGGCACACAGAGAGAGAGAGAGCAAGAGAGCAAGAGAGAGAGAGAGCGAAAGAGAGCAAGAGAGAGAGAGAGCGAAAGAGAGCAAGAGACAGAGAGCGAAAGAGAGCAAGAGACAGAGAGCGAAAGAGAGCAAGAGAGAGAGAGCGAAAGAGAGCAAGAGACAGAGAGCGAAAGAGAGCAAGAGACAGAGAGCGAAAGAGAGCAAGAGAGAGAGCGAAAGAGAGCAAGAGAGAGAGAGCGAAAGAGAGCAAGAGAGAGAGCAAAAGAGAGCAAGAGAGAGAGCGAAAGAGAGCAAGAGAGAGCGAAAGAGAGCAAGACAGAGAGACAGAGAGAAATGAGAGAGAGAGCGAGAGGGAGAGGGAGAGAGAGAGAGTAGCAAATCACTCTACAGGGACATTCTATGTGAGGACCTAAGTTAGGACCTCCTCTCCACACCTCAGCCTTGATTGGGTGGTCACCATGGATACCTAGAGGCATGGAGAGGGGAACAGCTGTAGTGGGTGGGGTGAAGCTGTGTGTGTGTGTGTGTGTGTGTGTGTGTGTGTGTGTGTGTGTGTGTGTGTGTGTGTGTGTGTGTGTGTGTGTGTGTGTGTGTGTGTGTGTGTGTGTGTCAGCAGTGGGCCTGAAGAACAGCTGAGCATGCCTGGTGGGTGGGGCCCAATGGGAGTATCCCAGACTTCCCGTCCCCAGCGAACGGGGAGTGATGACATCACAATGCGGTCTAGGACACCCCATCCCCTGAATGTGTCAGAGAGACAAGAGGGGTCATAAGCCTGCCCCTCAAAATCCAAGTGACCTCTGTGACCAGGCCACTGATATGTTTAGAGGCATTCAGGTCGCTAGGGGGACACCTGACAGCCCTTCTGCCTGTTCAGGTCAGAGGCTCTATCCAAGGGGACATGTGTAACAGAATGTGTGGACAGAAGTGAGCTGGTGTTACAATTGTTGTTAGTGGTTGCTATGCGTTATATAGTCCTTTACTAAACTCAGCAATAAAAAGAAACGTCCTCTCAACTGTGTTTATTTTCAGTAAACTTAACATGTGTAAATATTTGTATGAACATAACAAGATTCGACAACTGAGACATAAACTGAACAAGTTCCACAGACATGTGACTAACAGAAATGGAATAATGTGTCCCTGAACAAAGTGGGGTCAAAATCAAAAGTAAAAGTCAGTATCTGGTGTGGCCACCAGCTGCGTTAAGTACTGCAGTGCATCATGGACTGTACCAGTTTTGCCAGTTCTTGCTGTGAGATGTTACCCTACTCTTCCACCGAGGCACCTGCAAGTTCCCGGATATTTCCGGCGAGGAATTCTGGCCCTCACCCTCCGATCCAACAGGCCCCTGACGTGCTCAATGGGATTGAGATCCGGGCTATTCGCTGGCCATGGCAGAACACTGACATTCCTGTCTTGCAGGAAATCATGCACAGAACGAGCAGTATGGCTGGTGGCATTGTCATGCTGGAGGGTCATGTCAGGATGAGACTGCAGGAAGGTGTTGGGGAATAATCAAAATAGTTGGGTAACATAGATAAGATGTTTTATTTTCATTATATGCTTGTGAGTTACTTCTCATCAGAATGTATCTTGTTGTACTATAGTGGTGACCATTTGCAGGTATCTGTTCTCTGTCATGGGGTCAGTTACTTGGGCTGCAGAGAGTGGAGGGGTCAAGCTTGTCTTCATATGTAAACATATCTTTTAAACCATGTTAAAGGATGATTGAGCGGGAACCAATTATCTCTTGGCACCACAATGTCTGTGTGCCAGTCACTGTGTCTCTGTGATCTTGTCCAGGAGGGGTGTATTTGATATATGCCTGTTGATGAGGTTTTGTTTTATGGTCCTGAGAGCGAGATAAGAACATAGTTTAGGAGACAAAGCTGAACGATAATTTATAGCCAATGCTGTCTGGCTATGTGTGTCTTTGCTATAAAGAATCTCAGTTGCAAGTGTAAGGACTCTCAGAGAATTAATTTATAGACACTGAATTGATCTGAGAGTCACAGGGTTGTGATGGAGCTCATATAATTAAAGATGGACTTTATGATAACTCTGACTTGTGTGTGGTTTGTTCTCATGATTTGGTAAATACAGGAAATTTCCACTATAAAGGGTACCACATGAGGGAGGAGGATGTCTTCCCTGTAACACACAGCGTTGAGATTGCCTGCGATGACAACAAGCTCAGTCCGATGATGCTGTGACACACCACCCCAGACCATGACGGACCTTCCACCTCCAAATCGATCCCGCCCCAGACCATGACAGACACTCCACCTCCAAATCGATCCCGCTCCAGACCATGACGGACCCTCCACCTCCAAATCGATCCCGCTCCAGACCATGACGGACCCTCCACCTCCAAATCGATCCCGCTCCAGACCATGATGGACCCTCCACCTCCAAATTGATCCCGCCCCAGACCATGACAGACCCTCCACCTCCAAATCAATCCCGACCCAGACCATGACGGACCCTCCAACTCCAAATCGATCCCGCTCCAGAGTACAGGCCTCGGTCTAACGCTCATTCCTTCTACGATAAACGCGAATCCGACCATCACCCCTGGTGTGACAAAACCGTGACTCGTCAGTGAAGAGCACTTTTTGCCAGTCCTGTCTGGTCCAGCGTCGGTGGGTTTGTGCCCATAGGCAACGTTGTTGCCGGTGATGTCTGGTGAAGACCTGCCTTTACAACAGGCCTACAAGCCCTCAGACCAGCCTCCCTCAGCCTATTGCGGACAGTCTGAGCACTGATGGAGTGATTGTGCGTTCCTGGTGTAACTCGGGCAGTTGTTGTTGCCATCCTGTACCTGTCCTGCAGGTGTGATGTTCGGATGTACCGATCCTGTGCAGGTGTTGTTACACGTGGTCTGCCACTGCGAGGATGATCAGCTGTCCGTCCTGTCTCCCAGTAGCACTGTCTTAGGCGTCTCACAGTACGGACATTGCAATTTATTGCCCTGACCACATCTTCAGTCCTCATGCCTTGCAGCATGCCAAAGGCACATTCACACAGATGAGCAGGGACCCTGGGCATCTTTCCTTTGGTGTTTTTCAGAGTCAGTAGAAAGGCCTCTTTAGTGTCCTAAGTTTTCATAACTGTGACCTTAATTGCCTACTATCTGTAAGCTGTTAGGGTTAGGGTTAACGACCGTTCCACAGGTGCATGTTCTTTAATTGTCTATGGTTCATTGAACAAGCATGGGAAAGTTATTTGCATTTTTACAAATTATTTTTGAAAGACAGGGTCCTGAAAAAGGGACGTTTCTTTTTTTTGCAGAAATTAGATATTATTATGTCTAAATTACCCATGTATTGTAATGCTATGTTTATTATGTACAGTATATTTATTGATCTCTCTCTCTTTGGACAGATAACCACATCCATCTCATTTGTCCTTATTATGAAATGGTGGCAGTGGAGTCACAGACCGGCCCAACTGGAGAGCCTGTCAGTCACAGACCGGCCCAACTGGAGAGCCTGTCAGTCACAGACCGGCCCAACTGGAGAGCCTGTCAGTCACAGACCGGCCCAACTGGAGAGCCTGTCAGTCACAGACCGGCCCAACTGGAGAGCCTGTCAGTCACAGACCGGCCCAACTGGAGAGCCTGTCAGTCACAGACCAGCCCAACTGGAGAGCCTGTCAGTCACAGACCAGCTCAACTGGAGAGCCTGTCAGTCACAGACCAGCTCAACTGGAGAGCCTGTCAGTCACAGACCAGCCCAACTGGAGAGCCTGTCAGTCACAGACCAGCCCAACTGGAGAGCTTGTCAGTCACAGACCAGCCCAACTGGAGAGCTTGTCAGTCACAGACCAGCCCAACTGGAGAGCCTGTCAGTCACAGACCAGCCCAACTGGAGAGCCTGTCAGTCACAGACCAGCCCAACTGGAGAGCCTGTCAGTCACAGACCAGCCCAACTGGAGAGCCTGTCAGTCACAGACCAGCCCAACTGGAGAGCCTGTCAGTCACAGACAAGCCCCACTGGAGAGCCTGTCAGTCACAGACCAGCCCCACTGGAGAGCCTGTCAGTCACAGACCGGCCCAACTGGAGAGCCTGTCAGTCACAGACCGGCCCAACTGGAGAGCCTGTCAGTCACAGACCAACCCAACTGGAGAGCCTGTCAGTCACAGACCGGCCCAACTGGAGAGCCTGTCATTCACAGACCGGCCCAACTGGAGAGCCTGCTAGAGTAGACAACTGAGACTGAACTCAGCACGCATTGAGCTGAGTGTGTTCACTGTGTCCTCAGTACTAAGGTCTTAGTGTGGTCACTATGTCCTCAGAACTAAGGTCTTAGTGTGTTCACTATGTCCTCAGGACTAAGGCCTTAGTGTGGTCACTATGTCCTCAGTACTAAGGCCTTAGTGTGTTCACTATGTCCTCAGTACTAAGGCCTTAATGTGTTCACTATGTCCTCAGTACTAAGGCCTTAGCGTGTTCACTATGTCCTCAGTACTAAGGTCTTAATGTGTTCACTATGTCCTCAGTACTAAGGCCTTAATGTGTTCACTATGTCCTCAGTACTAAGGCCTTAGCGTGTTCACTATGTCCTCAGTACTAAGGTCTTAATGTGTTCACTATGTCCTCAGTACTAAGGTCTTAATGTGTTCACTATGTCCTCAGTACTAAGGTCTTAATGTGTTCACTATGTCCTCAGTACTAAGGCCTTAATGTGTTCACTATGTCCTCAGTACTAAGGCCTTAGCGTGTTCACTATGTCCTCAGTACTAAGGTCTTAATGTGTTCACTATGTCCTCAGTACTAAGGTCTTAATGTGTTCTCTATGTCCTCAGTACTAAGGCCTTAGTGTGGTCACTATGTCCTCAGTACTAAGGCCTTAATGTGTTCACTATGTCCTCAGTACTAAGGTCTTAATGTGTTCACTATGTCCTCAGTACTAAGGTCTTAATGTGTTCACTATGTCCTCAGTACTAAGGTCTTAATGTGTTCACTATGTCCTCAGTACTAAGGCCTTAATGTGTTCACTATGTCCTCAGTACTAAGGTCTTAATGTGTTCACTATGTCCTCAGTACTAAGGTCTTAATGTGTTCACTATGTCCTCAGTACTAAGGCCTTAATGTGTTCACTATGTCCTCAGTACTAAGGCCTTAATGTGTTCACTATGTCCTCAGTACTAAGGCCTTAATGTGTTCACTATGTCCTCAGTACTAAGGCCTTAATGTGTTCACTATGTCCTCAGTACTAAGGTCTTAGCGTGTTCACTATGTCCTCAGTACTAAGGCCTTAATGTGTTCACTATGTCCTCAGTACTAAGGCCTTAATGTGTTCACTATGTCCTCAGTACTAAGGCCTTAGTGTGTTCACTATGTCCTCAGTACTAAGGCCTTAATGTGTTCACTATGTCCTCAGTACTAAGGCCTTAATGTGTTCACTATGTCCTCAGTACTAAGGCCTTAGTGTGTTCACTATGTCCTCAGTACTAAGGCCTTAGTGTGTTCACTATGTCCTCAGTACTAAGGCCTTAGTGTGGTCACTATGTCCTCAGTACTAAGGCCTTAGTGTGTTCACTATGTCCTCAGTACTAAGGCCTTAGCGTGTTCACTATGTCCTCAGTACTAAGGTCTTAATGTGTTCACTATGTCCTCAGTACTAAGGTCTTAATGTGTTCACTATGTCCTCAGTACTAAGGTCTTAGCGTGTTCACTATGTCCTCAGTACTAAGGCCTTAGCGTGTTCACTATGTCCTCAGTACTAATGTCTCAGTCAGTTTGACTATCTCATCATTTCCAGAACGATGATGCAGCTCTCTATTCAGGGACGATGAGGAACTGATCCTGTCCGAGATAAACATTTACAAAGAACCGAGGACAGACCTAGAGACTAGTCTGTCGCTGGCGATCTCAGGGGAGATAGCGTGACCGTCGCATACCACTGCTAATGCACCACAGATAACTAGCTAGCGGTTTCACGGGGACTTCTCGCTTACCCTGCAGCTCGTGGAAAGCCTCCTGGTGTTTGTTGGATATCTCCCGGGCCCCTTCTAACTCCAGGAGGAGCTGCAGGACCTGACTCCTCAACTCCTCCAGCTCCTGCTCCTCAGACAGAGGCTCCAGCTGCTCCCTCCTACCCTTCTCCTCCTCCTAGTTACATAGAGATATATACAGTGTTATAAACTGGGTGGTTCGAGCCCTGAATGCTGATTGGTTGAAAGCCATGGTATATCAGACCGTATAACACTAGTATGACAAAACATGTATTTTTACTGCTTTAATTGAGTTGGTAACCAGTTTATAATAGCAATAAGGCACCTCAGGTGTATGTGATATACGGCCAATATACCACGGCGAGGGGCTGTTCGTAGGCACGACGCAACGCGGAGTGCCTGGATACAGCTCTTAGCCGTGGTACCCTCTCGGGCCTTATTGGTTAATTAGAAGTAAGTCTTGTCTGAGCTACAAAGGCCCATAGTTAGACAGGTACCTTGTTAATCCCTGAGGAGAAATGTCTTTTAAAAAAAGCAGCAGATTAAAATTCAAGGGTAAAAGACATACATTAAATATACATTAAGATATAGATTAAGATATAGATTAAAACAAGAGTAAAATATATACAGTACAAGGCTAAAAACTGGATACAAAGTCAAGGGCCATAAAGTGTTATAAACATACCAGATGATTATAAACCACCAAAATATAACATCAATGAATAGCATCCTTCTCCTCCTTCTCTACCTTCTCTACTACCTCTACCTCCTCTACCACCTCCTCCTCTACTACCTCTACCACCTCTACCTCCTCCTCCTCTACCACCTCTACCTCCTCCTCCTCTACTACCTCTACCTCCTCTACCTCCTCCTCTACTACCTCTACCTCCTCTACCACCTCCTCCTCTACTACCTCTACCACCTCTACCTCCTCCTCCTCTACTACCTCTACCTCCTCCTCCTCTACCACCTCTACCTCCTCCTCCTCTACTACCTCTACCTCCTCCTCCTCTACTACCTCTACCTCCTCTACCTCCTCCTCTACTACCTCTACCTCCTCCTCCTCCTCTCCCTCCTCTACCTCCTCCTCCTCTACTACCTCTACCTCCTCTACCTCCTCCTCTACTACCTCTACCTCCTCCTCTCCCTCCTCTACCTCCTCTACCTCCTCCTCTCCCTCCTCCTCCTCTACCACCTCTACCTCCTCCCCCTCCTCCTCTACCTCCTCTTCCTCCTCTACCTCCTCTTCCTCCTCTACTACCTCTACCTCCTCCCCCTCCTCCTCTACTACCTCTACCTCCTCCCCCTCCTCCTCTACTACCTCTACCTCCTCCCCCTCCTCCTCTACCACCTCTACCTCCTCCACCTCCTCCCCCTCCTCCTCTACCTCCTCCTCTACTACCTCTACCTCCTCTACCTCCTCCCCCTCCTCCTCTACTACCTCTACCCCCTCCTCCTCTACTACCTCTACCTCCTCTACTACCTCTACCTCCTCCCCCTCCTCCTCTACCACCTCTACCTCCTCCCCCTCCTCCTCTACCTCCTCCTCTACCTCCTCCTCTACTACCTCTACCTCCTCTACCTCCTCCTCTACTACCTCTCCCTCCTCCTCCTCCTCCTCTCCCTCCTCCCTCTACTACCTCTACCTCCTCTACCTCCTCCTCCCCCTCCTCCTCTACCTCCTCCTCCACCTCCTCCTCCTCCTCCCCCTCCTCTACCTCATCCTCATCCTCCTCATCCTCATCCTCCACCTCCTCTACCTCCTCCCCCTCTACCTCTACCTCATCCTCCTCTACCTCCTCTACCTCTACCTCCTCCCCCTCCCCCTCTACCTCTACCTCCTCTACGTCCTCTACCTCCTCCTCTACCTCCTCCTCCTCCTCTACCTCCTCCTCCTCCTGATATCTGTCCATCGTCTCCTTTTTGTTCTTCTCCTCCAGTACTCCTCTCTCCTTGGCGGTGATCTCGTTGTCCATATTGGGGCTCAGGCTGGGGCTGCTATGTGGTTTCAGATCTTCACAGGGCTCATCTGAGAAGGAAAGAATACAGAATTATACCATGGTTAAAAACAGAATTATAGATGGTTCAAAACATATAGTCTACCATGGAAACACAACACCTCTTCAGACCACTCAGCTATAAATTATCAAGTGCTTTTTTATTTTAAGAGCCAGTTTCCCAGACAGAGATTGGACTAAAAAGCACTTTGAATGAAGAATCTCCATTGTTTTTTAGTCAGGGAGTATCTACAGGCTTAATCTAATCTTGCTCCTGGAAACCAGGCCTAAGGCTATTATCGTATGTTTACTTTCATAAGAACTTCTTCAGAGATGTCTCTGGGCCTGTGCAGCATACAATAGCGCCATCTAGTGAAACTACTCATACGGTGCAACAGAAATCCATGGCTCAACGTCTGTTTTCACAGAGCATGTAGTTTGTTCATACTGACACTAATGGTATAATACAGGAGGACAAATAACTCATTTTGAATCATTAATACATTATTTTTAATTTTTTTTCATAATTTGTAAATAACTATTTTTACTAACCTTTACAGATGTGGGAGTTATGATTCATACCTGGTGAGCAAACTTTGCAAATTCCATAAAACGTTTATCACTGAATGTTAATAAAACGGATGTAACATTGGATGTAACATGTCACTATACAAGATAGAGCTCCAATGTAGTGCACTTAGAGCTCCAATGTAGTGCACCGAGCTCCAATGTAGTGCTCTTAGAGCTCCAATGTAGTGCACTTAGAGCTCCAATGTAGTGCACTGACATTTACTAAACAAGACAACAAGTCAACCTCTCAACCTGCTTACAAAGCTTTCTGAATACCATGAAACAGTGGGATTTATAAATTCAGTCACGTGGAATTAATTCACAAAGACATCCATGCATGTCAGCGTTGGAAACATTGTAACCAACCTAGCGAACATAGCTCAGAATTTCTCCCTCTCTCCAGAAGGTGGGGTCAGAGTAAGCTACAGTCATGATTGGTTTGCTGCCCCAGAGACCCAAACACTGATATTTTAAATAAAAGCCAAGGTGATACAAGAGAGCAAAACAGTGACATTCCCCCTTTTTCTCTATGTATTGGACCTTCTTTTCTTCCTGTTAAAAGAAAAACATTCATTGAGCTAGTGATTAGCTACAGTCAGGACAGCGGAGGGAGGGAGGGAGGGAGGGAGGAGGGAGGGAGGGAGGGAGGGAGGGAGGGAGGGAGGGAGGGAGGGAGGGAGGGAGGGGGGGAGGGAGGGAGGGAGGGTCAGCATGTCTAAGAAGTTACAGTGAGTCACCGCTCAGCGATGTGCCTCAGTATCATAACACCACACTGAAATAACACCCTGTTCACACACTGAAATAACACCACTCTGAAACTACTGTTCTGACTAGAGACACTGAAATGTGATAAAACACTACCAACTCACAACAGCTGTTCTTACCGTCAACATTGTTTCAGTGAGCTACTGAACTAAGAGCAACTTGAAGCAAACCCAAACGCTTGAGAGAAAGAAAGAAAGAAAGAAAGAAAGAGAGGGAGGGAGGGAGGGAGGGAGGGAGGGAGGAGGGAGGGAGGGAGGGAGGGAGGGAGGGAGGGAGGGAGGGAGGGAGGGAGGGAGGGAGGGAGGGAGGGAGGGAGGGAGGGAAGGAAGGAAGGAAGGAAGGAAGGAAGGAAGGAAGGAAGGAAGGAAGGAAGGAAGGAAGGAAGGAAGGAAGGAAGGAAGGAAGGAAAGAAAGAAAGAAAGAAAGAGAGAGAGAGAAAGAAAGAGAGAGGTCAAGAAAGAGAGAGAATGTGAGATGAGAGATTCATACAGATGGGCACAAAACAGCACAACCTGTAACCAAAATATCTAAACAATCTTAGATAACTTTCTGAATTCACACATTCACTCACAGTGAAGCAGGCATCAATCTAGCAGTAAAAAAAAAACACAGAGACCCAAATAATGGTGAATTACGCCAAATTCATGAGAAGTTGAATGGATTAGAAAAAGCTATAAAGGACAATCAAAATCCACTGGACTCCCCAATACTGACCAGGAACTCTATAATAAACTTCATGCCTTCAAATTTTAAAAAGCATGCAGACCTGATGGCATCCTAAATGAGATGCTCAAACTCACTAGTGCACAATTTCAATTGGCTATATTAAAACTGTTTCATTTGATCCTGAGTGTAGGTTATTTCCCTGACATCTGGAATCAAGGACTCATAACCCCAATCTTTAAGAACGGAGACAGATTTGACCCTAACAATTACAGAGGAATTTGTGTGAACAGTAACCTGGGGAAGGTTTTCTGTAGTATTATAAATGTAAGAGTTCTAAACTTCCTTAATAAGCACAATGAGTAAAAGCCAACTTGGATTTATACCAAAACATCACGCGACTGGTCATATTTACACCCGACACACCCTGACAGATAAACATGTCCACCAAAATAATACCAAAATATACACTTGCTTTATCAACTTCCAAAAAGCATTTGATTCTATTTGGCATTCAGGACTGTTCTACAAAGTTATTGAAAGTGGTGTAGGGGGTCAAACATATGACATAATTAAATCAATATATACTGGCAATACGTGCAGCATTAAAATTGGCAGGAAAATAACAGAATTCTTTAACCAGGGGCGGGGCCTTCGCCAGGGTTGCCATCTGAGCCCTGCACTCTTCAATATTTACATCAACGAATTGACCACTATTCTAGAAAAATCCTCAGCCCTTGGTGTTAGTTTACACAATTCAGAGGTTAAATGCCTACTCTTCACAGATGACCTATGCCTGCTGTCACCGACAGCACATGGCCTACAGCAGAGCCTGGACCTGCTAAAATAAGGTCCAGGCTGGACCTGCTAAAATAATGATTATCCAGAGAAGATCCAGATCTCAGGGAATTAGACCAAAGTTCTCAATTGGTACAAAATATATAGAGTACTGCACACACTACATTTACTTAGGTTTAAAATAATCTCAAATGGACACCTTAATGAGGCA
>NC_088233.1:8914815-8932315 GCF_036934945.1 Oncorhynchus masou masou
ATCCACAGGTACACCTTCAATTGACTCAAATGATGTCAATTAGCCTATCAGAAGCCATTACATAATTTTCGGGAATTTTACAAGCTGTTTAAAGGCACGGTCAACTTAGTGTACGTCAACTTCTGATCCACTGGAATTGTGATACTGTGAATTATAAGTGAAATAATCTGTCTGTAAACAATTGTTGGAAAAATGATTTGTGTCATGAACAAAGTAGATGTCCTAACCGACTTGCCAAAACTATAGTTTGTTATCAACAAGAAATTTGTGGAGTGGTTGAAAAACGAGTTTTAATGACTCCAACTTCCAACTTGAACCTTATTTCGACAATGCACTTCTTATTAAAGGTAATTTCCGATAGAGCCCACATATGCAGTGTTTATTGTTTCCACAAACACCGGGAACTTTACCTTTATTTAAATCTTGCAATGCGTACAGAGTGTGATGGGTTTGAATCCCGGATTATCTCTTACATCACCTTCACTTCACAGCTAACTTCATTCAACCTGATCGTACAGTAAACCACACTACGTATATAGTCTTCTGTTCACCAATCTCTCATTTAGTTCCCATTGGGAATATTCCACATTAAACTCCTGCTATATCCTATCAGTAATCACAAACAGGCCCTTTCCTCCCAGCAGTCTTCCTAACACAGAAATGAGGATGCACACACACACACACACACACACACACACACACACACACACACACACACACACACACACACACACACACACACACACACACACACACACACAGCATTCCCCTCGACAGTCATCCGTACACATAATCAATTACGTCACATCTCTCCTAAAAGCATACAGCACCTAAGGCATCAGTTGACAGCTAGGGACATCTCTTCCAGAAGTGGTTCTCCTCCTAACCTGGCCTACATCTGGGACAAGACAGATGTCTACAGACAGAGGGTCTGACCCAGGCGTCTGGTGAGTAGCAGCGTGAGATGTTTGGTCCGTCATATTAGATGGAACCATCTACCCAGACACAGTACCATGTTATCTGTTACTGCAACAGCTTTCTGACAATCTCTCACTCATTCTAAGTAACAACACCTGAGACCACTCATAGGCATGCTAGATAAATTCATTTTAGCAACACAGTGTGGTGCATTTAGTCACACTAGGTGACACACACACACACACAAACACACACACGTCTGCATGCACACAGGAAATAGTACCAGTACCGAGTCAATATGCAAGGGTTACGAGGAAGTTGAGGTAGTTGAGGTAATATGTACATGTAGGTAGGGGTAAAAGTGACAAGGCAATCAGGATATACAATAAACAGAGTAGCAGCAGTGTATGTGAAGAGTTTGTGTGTGTGTGTGTGTAAGCGTACAGCTACATGTTTATAATGTGTCTCTTCTAGCTATATGTTTATAATGTGTCTCTGTGTATGTACAGTATGTGTGTATGTCATGGATACATCTTTGTGGCATCTATGCGTAGGATGATATTAATTATTCACACCGCCCTGATCTGAAGCCTCCTCTCTCCTCTTTCTTTCCACACACACACACGCCCGTGACTCTGCATGGAAGCTTTCTCTCCATCTTTCTCTCTCTCTCTCTCTCTCTTTAAACTCTCTCTCTCCGTCTCTGTCTCTCCTCTTTTTGCATCAAAATCACAAAGGAGAAAGGTGAAGCGATACTCCAATGTCATCCCCATGGCGACTCCCCCCTGCCACCTCCACCAACATTAAGCCTAGTCTAGAGTGGATGGAATTATGCAATATTTAAATATTGTTCATATGGATAAAAATGTTCCATCCTCATCTCGTCTCTCCTGAGTGGTGCCCAGGTGTACTCGATTCGTTGCCCCTGGTGAACAAACTGCGTCAACTGCAACAAGTTTCCTCAGACCCATATTGTTCGTTAGGTCAACATCATAGGAGTGGCAGATCACTTCAAACATAGAGGCTTCTCAGTTGAAGCGGGGAGAGAGGCTTCTCAGTTGAAGCGGGGAGAGAGGCTTCTCAGTTGAAGCGGGGAGAGAGGCTTCTCTGTTGAAGCGGGGAGAGAGGCTTCTCAGTTGAAGCGGGGAGAGAGGCTTCTCAGTTGAAATGCAGAGAGAGAGGCTTCTCAGTTGAAATGCAGAGAGAGGCTTCTCAGTTGAAATGCAGAGAGAGAGGCTTCTCAGTTGAAATGCAGAGAGAGAGAGAGAGAGAGAGAGAGAGAGAGCACGAGAGCGAGCACGAGAGCACGAGAGCGAGCACGAGAGCACGAGAGCGAGCACGAGAGCACGAGAGCGAGCACGAGAGCACGAGAGCGAGCACGAGAGCACGAGAGAGAGCACGAGAGAGAGCACGAGAGCACGAGAGCACGAGAGCACGAGAGCACGAGAGAGAGCACGAGAGCACGAGAGAGAGCACAAGAGAGAGAGAGAGCACAAGAGAGAGAGAGAGAGAGAGCACAAGAGAGAGCGAGAGAGGGCACAAGAGAGGCTGGTGTGTTTACAGATATATTCCTGACGGGTCGCCCCCAGGTGGTGAAGGTAGGAAACGACATCTCCTCTTCGCTGATCATCAACACCGGGGCTCCACAAGGGTGCATGCTCAGCCCCCTCCTGTACTCCCTGTTCACCCATGACTGTGTGGCCAAGCACGCTTCCAACTCAGTCAGTTGACCGCAGTGGAGAAGGTGGAAAGTTTCAAGATCCTCAACGTACACATCACTGGCAGACTGAAATGGTCCACTCACACAGACAGTGTGGTGAAGAAGGCGCAACAGTGCCTCTTCAACCTCAGGAGGCTAAAGAAATATGGTTAAACACCTAAAACCTTCACAAACGTTTACAGATGCACAATTGAGAGCATCCTTTCGGGCTGCATCACTGCCTGGTACGGCAACCGCACAAAACCGCAAAGCTCTCCAGAGGGTGGTGTGGTCTGCCCAACACATTACCGGGGGCAAACTTCCCGCACTCCTGGACACCTACACCACCCGATGCCATAGGAAGGCCAAAAAGATCATCAAGGACATCAACCACCCGAACCACTGCCTGTTCACCCCGCTATCATCCAGAAGGCGAGGTCAGTACAGGTGCATCAAAGCTGGGACAGAGAGACTGAAAAACAGCTTCTATCTCAAGGCCATCAGACTGCTAAACAGCCATCACTAGCACATCCTAATAACATAGATTAGGAATCACTGGCCACTTTAATAATGTTTCCGTATCCAGCATTACTCATCTCATGTGTATGAACTGCACTCCAGACTATTCTACGGTATCTTAGTCCCTTTTAAATTGTGTTTACATATTGCATCACCCATTTCGTATCTATATACTGTATTGTAATCTATACTACACGACTGACTGTTAAACAGCCATCTCCAGCACATCAGAGGCTGCTGCCTATAGACATAGATTAGGAGTCACTTGCCACTTTAAGGAAATGAAACACTAGCCACTTCAATAATGTCTCCATATTTTGCATTACTCATCTCACGTGTAAACTGTACTAGATACTATTTTACAGTATCTTAGTCACTTTAATTGTGTGTAAATATTGCCTCACTCATCTCATATGTACTGTATATACTGTATTCTATACTATGCCACTATCTTAGTCCAATGTCGCTCTGACATATGTATATATATTCTGGCAAACCTCATACTCACTTTTCTCCCTGGTAGGGAAACGATATCATGAGCCGTAACCTCAGTTCGGCCAGGTACCTCTGAAAACACATCTCTGTTCTTCTGGATCAGGGTCTTTACTTCCTGTACTTGTGCTGGGGACAGAGTGGGTGAGATATTTACTTCGGCTGTCTCCTGAGTGTGTGTGGGGTATGTGACCATTAGTGTTTCTCTCTCTCTCCATGAGTTTAACAGATTTATGTGATAAATCTGTTCCTGGGGCCGTCGACCTGGCTGTCGGATCCGATAATTGACTTCTCCTATTCTCTCCAGTACTTCATATGGTCCTTTCCATGTGGCCAGTAGTTTACACTATACCGTGGGGATCAGCACTAACACCTTATCTCCCGGTTGAAATTCCCTCAGGGTAGCCTGCCGGTTATAAGTGTGCCGCTGGTGCTCCTGTGCTTGTCTCATGTGCTCTCTGACGATGGGCATGACTGTGGCTATCCTGTCTTGCATTGCCGTGATGTGCTCTATGACACTAATATACGGGGTGGATTGGTGCTCCCAGGTTTCCCGGGCGATGTCTAAGATTCCCCGGGGATGCCTCCCATATACCAGCTCAAAGGGAGAAAACCCCAGCGAGGCTTGAGGAACCTCTCTAATGGCAAACATCAGATACGGCAACATGCAATCCCAGTTCTTCCCATCCTTATCGATTACCTTCCTGAGCATTGACTTCAGGGTCCGGTTGAATCTCTCGACCAGCCCGTCCGTCTGAGGATGGTAAACCGATGTCCTCAACTGTTTCACCTGCCACAGTTTACAAAGGTCTGCCATAATTCGGGACATAAAGGGGGTCCCCTGGTCGGTAAGGATCTCCTTTGGAACCCCTACCCTGGTGAACAAGAGCACTAATTCCTTTGCAATATTCTGGGAAGCCATCGTCCGAAGGGGAATGGCTTCTGGGTAGCGAGTGGCACAATCTAAAATGACCAGAACATATTGGTGCCCTCTGGCGGATTTGGGTAGTGGGCCCACTAAATCCATCACTATCCTCTCAAATGGTGTTTCGATTATGGGGAGTGGCACTAACGGGCTTCTAACAGCTGGTCGGGGAGCTGTTAACTGGCACTCCGGGCACTCTCCACAATGCCAAGCCACTTCAGCTTGAATTCCTGGCCAGTAAAACCTCCTTACAATCCGGTCTCGGGTTTTATCGATACCAAGGTGTCCACCCAGAATGTGCCCATGAGCTAGATCCAGTACTGTCCTCCGGTACCGAGTGGGCACCAACAACTGTTCCACCACATCAACCCCTATTTTCGAGACTGTACACCAAACCCTTTTTCATGATGAAGTGGGGAAAACTATTAGGCATCATACCAACATTTATGGGAGTACCATCTACGACCTGCACATATGCTCTGGCTTGCTGCAGGTTTGGATCCTGGTTTTGGGCCGTCCCAAAATTAGTCAAGGAACCTGCCAGGTCTGCGGGTTCTAGATCGTCGTCCTCTGGATTCAGACCAACCCCAGCCCCACTAGTACCGGGCTGTTCGTTATCAGCGAGGTTTGCCACTTCATCCTCCTCCTCCCCTACTAGCACTTGTGATGTTGTCCCCTGGGAGACCTCTTTTCCTGGCTTTGGTTGAAGGCCCCATGCTTCTTCCTGCTTGGTCAGGGTTGTTGGCTTCTCAAATATGCCATTCTTGTGGACCTAACTTCGCAAAGTTAGGAAAGTCTCTACCCAATATTACATCATATGGCATCTTTGGGACCACACCGACCTCATAATCCTGCAGACCGTCCTCTGTTTGTATGCTCACTAAGGCCGTGGGGTACAGATGGGTATCCCCATGAATGCATGTAACACTGATATCCTGTCTTGTATCCAGTTTATGATTCGGCACTAGGCTTGCAATGACCAGGGTTATCATACTGCCGGAATCCAGCAGTGCTTCAACCTCTTTCCCTTCAACCTTCAACCTGCACATATGTTTGTTTCTTGATCTTTCAAGTACAGTGGTTACAACAGGACATGCATACCGTATATCATCTTCGTTTTCACAGAGGTTACATTGCATTGGCTCTTCTTTAATAGGGCAGTAGGCTGCAATATGTCCTGGTTGATTACAATTGTAACAGATAATAGGGGTTTGGGGGGGAGACCCCCTCGACACCCAGTCCCGGTTTCCGTTTTTTTGGGGGGGGTTGTCCCGGTCGGTAGGACCACTGGTGGAAGCGGTGTGCCCTCACGGTATTGGTCACTCCCAGTCTAGTCAGGATCTCTCCCTTTAGTTTATCGTAATCCTGTGCATCTTTCAACTCCAGGTCGAAATACGCTTTTTGAGCGTCCCCTGCCAGGTATGGTGCCAGAAGCCCTGCCCATTCTTCTTTTGGTCACTTCTCCCTTTCTGCCGTCCTTTCGAAGGTGGTAAGATATGCTTCCACATCATCCTGCGCTGTCATTTTTTGAAGAAAATGATTGGCCCTCCTCTGGGTATTTGCAGCTGGTAATTGAGCCCCAATTTGGTCCGCTAGCCCCTTTAGGCCTTCTCTTAACTCCCGGGTGTTTCTCTCTTGCTCTTCTCTGAGCAGCTGGTTGGTGCGGTGCTGGACCTGTAACGTGTCCTGATACATTCGCATTGCATCCTGATGAGCTATTTGTTGAGCTCTAGTTGCCTCTTGTTGGGCGGCCGCCGCTTGTAACAGGGCCTGTATGGCTCCCTCCGTACTCATTTTCCTGAGAAACTGTCCTAACCAAACAAAGCCACAAAAAAAACCTAACTCCCCTTTGGAGTGCTAACTGAACATTTTTATTTTTCTTCTACCTAACCAGTGGTATGGTTAGTCCATGCCCACATCCTCCACCACGTGTGGCAAACCTCTTCAAGGTTAGGAGCGTTTGTCACAAACTAAGTGGTAAACTGTCACCAAATCACCCAAGAATGAGAGTTCTTTCGAACAGGACAGTACCTGTGTGTTTGTTTCTTCGTCCTGGTCCACCCAGGCCGTAGGCGAGGTCAAGGATAGCAGGGTTCGGTACACGAATTGGGTTCTCGGTAGCTCCAGGTCCAAACGCCAACAGGTAAGTCCAAAACAGTCCAGCTCATACACGGTAAATCCAGCCAATCTCTATTGTCTCTTTCTCTATTGTTCATAGATCCTTCCAGCACTCTCTTCTCCTCTTCCTGGTTTTTCTTGACCCTTTATCTGTGGGTTGGCTCCACCTTCTGAGGGTTCCCCTTGCTTCTGGGACTTGTAGTTTTGGTGGTCGGCCATTTTGTGATCTGTAGTTCTGACAGGGGTGGCTCATTTTAGTGATCGGGCAGAGCCCGTTTATTAGTTCTGCTCTCACATATCTGCCATTTACCACTCGACCCCCTTCTTTGCCACAATATATTCTTAATCCATTCATTACTTATATTTAGGTGTATTTTGGAGTATATGTTGTGAAACTGTTAGATATTACTTGTTAGATATTACTGCACTGTCGGAGCTAGAAACACAAGCATTTGCATTATCATTAACAGCAGACATGAGCAAATGTCAAATTGGCTTTTTACCAAATTACCTTACAACAGACCATGTATTCACCCTGCACACCCTAATTGACAACCAAACAAACCAAAACAAAGGCAAAGTCTTCTCATGCTTTGTTGATTTCAAAAAAGCCTTCGACTCAATTTGGCATGAGGGTCTGCTATACAAACTGATGGAAAGTGGTGTTGGGGGTAAAACATACGACATTATAAAATCCATGCACACAAACAACAAGTGTGCGGTTAAAATTGGCAAAAAACACACAAATTTCTTCACACAGGGTCGTGGGGTGAGACAGGGATGCAGCTTAAGCCCCACCCTCTTCAACATATATATCAACGAATTGGCGCGGACACTAGAAAAGTCTGCAGCACCCAGCCTCACCCTACTAGAATCCGAAGTCAAATGTCTGCTGTTTGCTGATGATCTGGTGCTTCTGTCACCAACCAAGGAGGGCCTACAGCAGCACCTAGATCTTATGCGCAGATTCTGTCAGACCTGGGCCCTGACAGTCACCAGGACCACAAATACAAATTCCATCTAGACGAGAGACAAGGCAAGAAGGGCATTCTATGCCATCAAAAGGAACATAAATTTCAACATACCAATAAAGCCCCTTGAATTGAATTGAATTGAGAGAGAGGGGGGGGGAGCAAGAGAGAGAGCGAGAGAGAGAGAGAGAGAGAGAGAGAGAGAGAGAGAGAGAGAGAGAGAGAACGTTAACAAACGTTACAGAGTCTTATGGGGTGATGTCATTGCCACTGCGCTTATTATTCAAGTCACTCAAACCCCAGAGGAAAGAAAGATAGGGAAACAAAAGCCAAGCAGAGTAAGAGTTGGACTGATTTAATGAGTCGCTGTGTTATTTAAATGGAGAATCCGTGTCTGCTCTTTTACAGGGAAACTGGGAAAAGTAGGTCAGAGGGATGGAAATATTGCAGAATGGGCCTCATTATTTGAGGATGCATACAAGTGTGTGTAGGGGTGTCACGCCCTGGCCTTAGTTATCTTTGTTTTCTTCATTTTTTTGGTTAGGTCAGGGTGTGACATGGGGGTTTTATGTGTTTATGTGTTTATGGGGCTGTTTCCTGTCTAGGTAAATTGTATGTCTATGGTTGCCTAGATTGGTTCTCAATTAGAGGCAGCTGTCTATCATTGTCTCTGATTGGGAACCATATTTAGGCAGCCATATTCTTTGGGTATTTTGTGGATGATTGTTTCCTGTGTCAGTGTTTGTGCCACACGGGACTGTTTCGGGTTTTCACGTTTCTTGTTTTGTAGTTGTGTTCATGTTTGAGTTGTCCTATTAAAACCATGGACAACAACCACGCTGCGGTCCGATCCTTGTTTCACCTCTTCAGAGGAAGAGGAGGAAATGAGCCGTGACAGCATCACCCACTTTAACAGGACCAAGCAGCGTGGTGACAGGCAGCGGCAAGAGGAGCAGCGATGTCAGGATTATTGGACTTGAGAGCAGTATCTGGACTATACAACTTGGGAAGAGATAGACAGGTGGGAGGTTGACCAAGGGAGAGTGCCGGAGCCCGCCTGGGATTCGCTGGAGCAATGCGAGGAGGGTTGCAGGATTCTGGAGTTGGAGAAACGAGCACGGCGGCGCGTAGGAAGCCCGAGAGTCAGCCCCTAAACTTTCTTGGGGGGGCACACAGGGAGTATGGCGAAGCCAGGTAGGAGACCTGCGCCAACTTCCTGTGCTTACCGAAGAGCGTGAGAGACCGGGCAGGCACCGTGTTATGCTGTGGAGCGCACGGTGTCTCCAGTGCGGGTGCATAGCCCGGTGCGGTACATTCCAGCTCCTCGGATCGGCCGGGCTAGAGTGGGCATCGAGCCCGGTAAGGTTGGGCAGGCTTGGTGCTCAAGAGCTCCAGTGCGCCTGCACGGTCCGGTCTATCCAGTGCCACCTACACGCACCAGCCCTCCGGTGGCAGCTCCCCGCACCAGGCTTCCTGCACGTGTCCAGAGCACAGTACTCCCCGTTCCTCTTCCCCGCACTCGCCCTGAGGTGCGTGTCCTCGGTCCAGTACTGCCGGCACCACGCACCAGCCCTACGCCTCGCCTGTCCAGTGCTGCTAGAGCCTTCCTCCTCTCCAGCGCCGCTAGAGTCTCCCGCCTGTCCAGAGCCGCTAGAGTCTCCCGCCTGTCCAGAGCCGCTAGAGTCTCCCGCCTGTCCAGAGCCGCTAGAGTCTCCCGCCTGTCCAGAGCCGCTAGAGTCTCCCGCCTGTCCAGAGCCGCTAGAGTCTCCCGCCTGTCCAGAGCCGCTAGAGTCTCCCGCCTGTCCAGAGTAAAGCAATTGGTAAAACCGTGAGATGTTGCTGCGTAAATACGCAAGCAACACACACACACGCCTACACACACCCCTACACAACGCTATGGTGTTGAAAGCTGAGCTGTAGTCAAAGACCACCATTCTCACATAGGTGTTCCTCTGTGGATCTGTTGGGGCGGTATGAGAATTAGAGTGGGTCCAGGGTGTCTGGGATGATGGTGTTGATTTTAGACATGACCAGCCTTTAAAAAAAACATGTATGGCTACATACAGGTTACCTTGGCGTTCTAGGGCACAGGGACTATGGTGGTCTGCTTGAAACATGTACAGTATTACAGACTGGGTCAGGGAGGTTGTCTAATTTCAAAGTCAATCTTGAGCAATCTGGCTGTGTCTATGTGTGTGTGTGTGTGTGTGTGTGTGTGTGTGTGTGTGTGTGTGTGTGTGTGTGTGTGTGTGTGTGTGTGTGTGTGTGTGTCTTTTCTATTCATCTGTTCTGCAGGGATGTGAAAAGCAGAGAGAACAAAGCAGAGATGTGGGAATACACGCTTTGATCAGAAATCAGCAGCTCCCTGTCACCATTCTCTAGCTCTACTTCCTTTAATTGTGGGGGAGTTGGGGAGTACCATTACATAAAAGCTGCCAAACATCTTAAATGAAGGACTGCAATGACACAGTAAAAGAAGAAAGAGAAAGATACAGAGAGAGAGAGAGAAGGAGAGAGAGAGAGACAGTGAGGGAGAGAGAGAAAGAGAGAGACAGTGAGGGAGAGAGAGACAGAGAGAGAGAGGAGAGAAAGAGAGAGAGAGGAGAGAAAGAGAGAGAGAGGAGAGAAAGAGATAGAGAGGAGAGAAAGAGAGAGAGAGGAGAGAAAGAGAGAGAGAGGAGAGAAAGAGAGAGAGAGGAGAGAGAGAGAGAGAGAGAGAGAGAGGAGAGAAAGAGAGAGAGGAGAGAGAGAGAGAGGAGAGAAAGAGAGAGAGAGAGGTGAGAAAGAGAGAGAGGAGAGAAAGAAAGAGAGAGAGAGAGAGAGAGAGAGAGAGAGAGAGAAAGAGAGAGAGGAGAGAGCAAGAGAGAGAGAGAGCAAGAGCAAGAGAGAAAGAGATAGAGAGAGAGAGACAAAGAGAGAGAGGAGAGATAGAGAGAGAGAGAAAAAGAGAGAGAGGAGAGATAGAGAGAGAGGAGAGAAAGAAAGAGAGAGAGGAGAGAAAGAAAGAGAGAGAGGAGAGATAGAGAGAGAGAGAGAGAGAGAGAGAGAGAGAGAGAGAGAGAGAGAAAGAGAGAGAGGAGAGAGCAAGAGAGAGCAAGAGAGAGAGATAGGAGAGAGCAAGAGAGAGAGAGAGAGAGAGAGAGAGAGATAGATAGAGAGAGAGAGAGAGAGAGAGAATGACGATGACAAAAACAAAGTCTCAAGCACCACAGACACCCCATCGAATGTTGATCTGCCTTTCGTCTGCCGGTCGTTTGGTGTGCTGTGTTTTAAGGACAACCCTCTCGCTGGTGGATGTCTGACTACCGAATGATTCTACATGTAAAATCAGGTTGCACTCAATTTGCAAATTACGTCAAAGGCACTCTGTTCAGAGGTGCTAAGTACTCTCGGCTGGGCCTTTTAAATCAAAATCAAAATCCAATTTTATTTTTCACTTGCTTCATAAACAGTAGGTGTAGACTAACTGTGAAATGTACAGAGAGAAACAAAAGAGAGAAATAATAACTCTTAATAATGAAAGTAATAACAAATACACACGAGCCAGTTCTCCCCATGTAAGGTGTCACCCACCTCCTGTGGTAGATATGTACATATATGTAAGGATAAAGTGACTAAGCAACGGATGAACAGTAGCAGCAGTGTATGTGATGAATCAAAAAAGTTACTGCAACAAACATTCAATGCACATAGTCCGGGTAGCTATTTGGTTAACTACTTAACAAACTATTTAGCAGTCTTTTGGCTATGGGGTAGAAGTTGTTCAGGGTCCTGTTTGTTCCAGACTTGGTACGTACTGTAGGTACCGCTTGCTGTGCGGTAGCAGAGAGAATATTATTTGTTGACGTGGGTGGCTGGAGTCTTTGACCATTTTTAGGGCCTTCCTCTGACACCGCCTGGTATAGAGGTCCTGGATGGCAGGGAGCTGTACGCACTACCCTCTGTAGCGCCTTGCAGTCAGATGCCAAGCAGTTGCCATCCCAAGCAGTGATGCAGCCAATCAAAATGCTCTCAATGGTGCATCTGTAGATCTTTTTGAGGATCTGACGGTCCATGTCAAATTTCCAGCCTCCTGAGGGGGAAGAGGCGTTGTCGTGCCCTCTTCACGACTGTGTTGGTATGTGTGGACCATGATAGATCCTCAGTATCCTACAGTAGGTATTACAGACTGGGTCAGGGAGGTTGAAAATGTAAATGAAGACACTTGCAAGCTGGTCAGCGCATGCTCTGAGTACGCATCCTGGTGATTTGTCTGGCCCTGTGACCTTGTGAATGGTAACCTGTTGGTCAAATTGCCCTTACAAATTGCCCTTACAAAGCCTGGAGCCTTTGTTTTGGGTTATTGTCCTGTTGAAAAACACATGACAGTCCCACTAAGCGCAAACCAGATGGGATGGCATATAGCTGCAGAATGCTGTGGTAGCCATGCTGGTACAAGTATGCCATGAATTCTAACTAAGTCACAGACAGTGTTACCAGCAAAGCCTCCTCCTCCATGCTTCACGGTGGGAATACCACATATGCGGAGATCATCCGTTCATCTACTCTGTGTCTCACAAAGACACAGCGGTTTGAACCAAACATCTCAAATTTGGACTCATCAAACCAAAGGACAGATTTCCTCCGGTCTTATGTCCATTGCTCATGTTTCTTGTCCCAAGCAAGTCTCTTCTTCTTATTGGTGTCCTTCAGTAGTGGTTTCTTTGCAGCAATTCGATTCACGTCGTCTCCTCTGAACAGTTGATGTTGAGACGTGTCTGTTACTTGAACTCTGTGAAGCATTTATTTGGGCTGCAAATCTGAGGTGCAGTTAATCGCCGATTTCTGAGGCTGGGTAACTCTAATGAATTTATCCTCTGCAGAAGAGGTAACTCTGGGTCTTCCTTTCCTGTGGCGGTCCTCATGAGGGCCAGTGTCATCACAGCGCTTGATGGTTTTTGCGGCTGCACTTGAAGAAACCTTCAAAGTTCTTGAAATGTTACGTATTGACTGACCTTCATGTCCTAAAGTAATGATGGACTGTCGTTTCTCTTTGCTTACTTGAGCTGTTCTTGCCATAATATGGACTTGGTCTTTTACCAAATAGGGTTATCTTCTGTATATCACACCTACATTGTCACAACACGGAAGAGGAGGGGAGGAGGGGAGGAGGAGCGGAGGAGAGAGGGAGAGGAGAAGCGGAGGGGAGGAGGAAAGGAGGGGAGGAGGAGAGGAGGGGAGGAGGAGCGGAGGAGAGGAGGGGAAGAGAGAGGGAGAGGAGGGGAGGAGGAGTGGAGGAGAGAGGGAGAGGAGGGGAGGAGGAGTGGAGGAGAGAGGGAGAGGAGGAGCGGAGGAGAGGAGGGGAGGAGGAGCAGAGGAGAGGGGAGGAGGAGGAGCGGAGGAGAGGAGGGGAGGAGGAGCGGAGGAGAGGAGGGGAGGAGGAGCGGAGGAGAGGAGGGGAGGAGGAAGGAAAAGACTACGTCGTGACTCATATAGGAATTACGTCACCGGTTAGAAAATAATGAAGGAGCAGACGAGGAGGAGAGAAGAGGGGAGGAGGAGAGGAGAAGGTAGAGGAGCATTGTGTGGGTAGAATTAACACTGGAAGTAGAGGAGCATTGTGTGGGTAGAATTAACACTGGAAGCAGGTACCACTGTGTGTGGGTGATAAAGAGGGCGTGGGACTACTGAGAGAGTGACAGAGAGAGAGGGGGAAGAGGAGGAGAGAGAGATGGAGAGGGGGCAGAGGAGGAGAGAGAGATAGAGAGGGGGCAGAGAGAGGGAAGAGGAGGAGAGAGAGATGGAGAGGGAGAGAGAAAGAGAGAGAGAGAGAGAGAGAGAGAGAGAGAGAGAGGGGGCAGAGAGAGGGAATAGGAGGAGAGAAAGAGAGAGAGAGAGAGAGAGAGAGAGAGAGAGAGAGAGAGAGAGAGAGAGAGAGAATGAATGATTAATGGTGGGCTAGTGTGTGTGGGAGTAAGAGGTGGTGGGTGAGGATGGTGGGGTACACACAAATCATGACTTTGTATGTGCTCCCGTATGTGTGTGTGAGTGTGTATGTGTTTGTGAGTGTGTGCTTGCTTGTGTGCATACCTCGCTGTTGTGTCTTGAGGTTATATTCTACATACTCTATTCAGAATAGCCCACAGGTAGAACTAGACAAACGAAAAAATGAAATGGAAAGTCACTAAAACAGTACCATTACCACTGCACTCCACTTGAGCTCTCTCTCTCTCTCTCTCTCTCTCTCTCTCTCTCTCTCTTTCTTTCTCTCTATCTCTTTCTCTCTCTCTTTCTCTCTCCCTTGCTCTCTTCTCTCTCTCTCTTTCTCTCTCAATTCAATTCAATTCAAGGGGCTTTATTGGCATGGGTAACATGTGTTAACATTGCCAAAGCAAGTAAGGTAGATAATATATAAAGTGAAATAAACAATAAAAATTAACAGTAGACATCACACATACAGAAGTTTCAAAACAATAAAGACATTTCAAATGTCATATTATGTATATATATATATATATACAGTGTTTTTACAATGTACAATTGGTTAAGGACACAAGATAAAATAAATAAGCATAGATATGGGTTGTATTTACAATGGTGCGTGTTCTTCACTGGTTGCCCTTTTCTCATGGCAACAGGTCACAAATCTTGCTGCTCTGATGGCACACTGTGGAATTTCACCCAGTAGATATGGGAGTTTTTCAAAATTGGATTTGTTTTCGAATTCTTTGTGTATCTGTGTAATCTGAGGGAAATATGTCTCTCTAATATGGTCATACATTGGGCAGGAGGTTAGGAAGTGCAGCTCAGTTTCCACCTCATTTTGTGGGCAGTGAGCACATAGCCTGTCTTCTCTTGAGAGCCATGTCTGCCTACGGCGGCCTTTCTCAATAGCAAGGCTATGCTCGCTGAGTCTGTACATAGTCAAAGCTTTCCTTAATTTTGGGTCAGTCACAGTGGTCAGGTATTCTGCCGCTGTGTACTCTCTGTGTAGGGCCAAATAGCATTCTAGTTTGCTCTGTTTTTTTGTTAATTCTTTCCAATGTGTCAAGTAATCATCTTTTTGTTTTCTCATGATTTGGTTGGGTCTAATTGTGCTGCTGTCATGGGGCTCTGTAGGGTGTGTTTGTGAACAGAGCCCCAGGACCAGCTTGCTTAGGGGACTCTTCTCCAGGTTCATCTCTCTGTAGGTGATGGCTTTGTTGTGGAAGGTTTGGGAATCACTTCCTTTTAGGTGGTTATAGAATTTAACAGCTCTTTTCTGGATTTTGATAATTAGTGGGTATCGGCCTAATTCTGCTCTGCATGCATTATTTGGTGTTCTACGTTATACACGGGGGATATTTTTGCAGAATTCTGCATGCAGAGTCTCAATTTGGTGTTTGTCCCATTTTGTGAAGTCTTGGTTGGTGAGCGGACCCCATCTCTCTCTCTCAGTTGTTAATCGAGGCTCAGAGGCCCTAAAACCAAAAGATCACTATCAGGGCGCTTTAAAAAGCAAGCCTGAAGTCATACTATATTGTCTAAAATAATGTCAGAGAAGTGTCAGGCCTGAGGCTGAGAGAAGTAGCCTGACAGGAGAGAAGTAGCCTGACAGGAGAGAAGTAGCCTGACAGGAGAGAAGTAGCCTGACAGGAGAGAAGTGTCAGGCCTGAGGCTGAGAGAAGCAGCCTGACAGGAGAGAAGTGTCAGGCCTGAAGCTGAGAGAAGTAGCCTGACAGGAGAGAAGTAGCCTGACAGGAGAGATGTGTCAGGCCTGAGGCTGAGAGAAGTAGCCTGACAGTCAGTCTGGTTTAGCCAGGCAAGAAGAGCAGTCCCAGGAGCTGAGATAACAGAAGAACCATTGACCTGCGTCAAGATCCATCTTCCTGCTCTAATTGACACTGAGTCCTCTGTTTGAGATAGTGCTCCGCTTAGCATTACTAATTAAATGTGAAGATGCATTTACACTCTAGTTAACATTCGACTTGACTTGATATTCCTTTTAGCTAGTGAAGCAAAGAGACAAAGAGTGCATCTCTGTCAAACCCTGTTCTGGGTTCTGAGTCTGGATCCAAAGTAAAGGATCAAACCCTGTTCCGGGTTCTGAGTCTGGATCCAAAGTAGAGGATCAAACCGGTGGTGTGAGGAGAATGATATAAGTATGACTTAACCCACATTAAACTCTGCAGGCCCCAGTTCAGTCAAGCGACAACAACAACAAGACATGGAAGAACAGGAATCACCACTCTGGCAAACCTAACAGGGGTCAGAAGGAGCCAACTGAACAACATCCAACTGACAACAACAAGACCTGAAACAGGAAGCTCCAATCCCAGCGGTGGCCAGAAGGAGCTTGAGCTGTCTGCTTCGAACCTCTGTATCTGATCATTTCCTGCGTGTGTGTGTGTGTGTGTGTGTGTGTGTGTGTGTGTGTGTGTGTGTGTGTGTGTGTGTGTGTGTGTGTGTGTGTGTGTGTGTGTGTGTGTGTGTGTGTGTGTGTGTGTGTGTGTGTGTGTGTGTGTGTGTGTGTGTGTTCTCCCTGTGGTGTAGAGACACAGACCTCCAGTGAGACAGTGTCTTCACTGGCCCGTCTAACACACTGTGACTGCTCTGTACGACACAGAGAACAACAAAAGCATTCTCGGTATTCTTCTCGTGATGTATAATTCATTAAGCAATAAGGCCCGAGGAGGTGTGGTATATGGCCAATATACCACGGCTAAGGACAGTTCTTATGCATTACTCAACTCGGAGTTCCCTGACACAGCCCTTAGTCGTGGTATATTGGTCATATATCACAAACCCTGAGGTACCTTATTGCTATTATAAACTGGTTACCAACGTAATCAGAGAAGTAAAAAATAAATGTTTTGTCACACCCGTGGTATATGGTCTGATACACCACGGCTGTCAGCCAATCAGCATTCAGGGCTCGAACCACCCAGTTTATAGTAAATACTATATCACTGTTATCCTGCTGCTCCTCTCCGTTTCATGTGACAGTCGAAGAGAGTCGTTGTACATTTACAAAACATGTATATTTTAGTCGTTTAGCAGAAGCTCTCATGCAGAGTGACTCAAGTCAGTAACACGCATGAAAGTTCAGGCTGGTACCAGCAGTCTGACACGGCCTCTTGAGGTAAAAATATGTTTCAAAATAGAATGGGTTTTCATTGTGTGGTTTCATTATTTCTCATAACAGTCCACATACACATGACAGATCCTACAGCTTCTGATAAATGTTACAACTGAAAAAAAACATGACTATTTAAAGTAGCCTAGCATCACATCGAATCAAATGAATCACATCGAATCAAATTAATTATATCGAATCACATCAAATCAAATGAATCACTTCGGATCAAATGAATCACATCAAATCAAATGAATTATATCGAATCACATCAAATCAAATGAATCACATCGAATCAAATGAATCACGTCGAATCAAATGAATTATATCGAATCACATTAAATCAAATTAATCACTTCAAATCAAATGAATCACATCAAATCAAATGACTCACATTTGACAACACAACAGTCGTTGTCCGTTCACTTGTAAACACTGACAATATAGACTTCTGTAACATGCTATACTACTACCCATCCATTAAAGCGTGATGCTGTAACAACACATTGAATCAAATCACAGTCATAGTTAATAATTGACCATTCACTTCTACTAATGGCCATGCTATCCCCAGTTTAAAACCCTGGCCATGCTATCCCCAGTTTAAAACCCTGTCCATGCTATCCCCAGTTTAAAACCCTGTCCATGCTATCCCCAGTTTAAAACCCTGGCCATGCTATCCCCAGTTTAAAACCCTGGCCATGCTATCCCCAGTTTAAAACCCTGGCCATGCTATCCCCAGTTTAAAACCCTGGCCAGTTTAA
>NC_088233.1:8937315-8974815 GCF_036934945.1 Oncorhynchus masou masou
ACCTAATGTTGTCCACACACAAAAACAGGAAAGGAACAGTGACATGTAGAGTGAGTTCTGAGATGAAGTGTTGCCCCGTCGCTCACAGCGTCACTACAATCAAATCAAATCAAAGTTTATTTGTCACGTGCGCTGAATACAACAGGTGTAGCCCTTACAATGAAATGCTGAATACAACAGGTGTAGCCCTTACAATGAAATGCTGAATACAACAGGTGTAGACCTTACAATGAAATGCTGAATACAACAGGTGTAGACCTTACAATGAAATGCTGAATACAACAGGTGTAGTAGACCTTACAATGAAATGCTGAATACAACAGGTGTAGTAGACCTTACAATGAAATGCTGAATACAACAGGTGTAGGTAGACCTTACAATGAAATGCTGAATACAACAGGTGTAGGTAGACCTTACAATGAAATGCTGAATACAACAGGTGTCAGAGTCCTGACAGTGAAATGCTTAGTTTGCACTGCAGTCAAGTTGAACTGAAACATAGATTTATCTAGCCTGAGTGCTAGTCTGTTTGTGCTATCACACATCGTGTTAGTCTTTGTCATGCTAAAAATGCCATGTGTGGCTTGAAAATGACATTAGTTAAGTTGGCAAGAGCGCAAACAGTTCTGACACCAGGCTAATATTTAAAACAACAGATCTGGCGCCTCCGGAGTGGCACAGCCTTCGAAGGCACTGCATCACAGTGCTTGAGGCGTCACTACAGACCCTGGTCCGATCCCAGGCAGTGTCACAGCTGGCTGTGACTGGGAGGCCCATCAGGCGGCGTACAATTAGCCCATCGTTGTCCGGGTTAGGCAAGGATTTGATGTCTTTCTCCCATCGCATTCTAGTGACTCCGTGTAGTGAGCCGAGCACCTGCAAGCTGACATTGGTTGTCAGTTTGTGTTTCCTCTGACACATTGGTGTGTCTGGCTTCTGGGATAAGTGAGCGGTTTGTCAAGAAGCAGTGCGGCTTGCCAGGGTCATGTTTCGGAGGGCGCATGGCTCTCGACTTTCGCCTCTCCCGAGTCCGCATGGGAGTTGAAGTGATGGGACAAGACTGTAACTACCAATTGGATACCACGAAAAAAAGGGGTAAAAACACACAAAAAAACAGCAGATCTGTCACCAGGCTGATATTTAAAACAACAGATCTGTCACCAGGCTAATATTCAAAACAACAGATCTGTCACCAGGCTAATATTCAAAACAACAGATCTGACACCAGGCTAATATTCAAAACAACAGATCTGACACCAGGCTAATATTCAAAACAACAGATCTGTCACCAGGCTAATATTCAAAACAACAGATCTGACACCAGGCTAATATTCAAAACAACAGATCTGTCACCAGGCTAATATTCAAAACAACAGATCTGACACCAGGCTAATATTCAAAACAACAGATCTGTCACCAGGCTAATATTCAAAACAACAGATCTGGCGCCTCCCGAGTGGCACAGCCGTCAAAGGCACTGCATCACAGTGCTTGAGGCGTCACTACAGACCCGGGTCCGACCCCAGGCGGTGTCACAGCCGGCTGTGACTGTAATTCATATCGAAATGGATGACAGACATCCACAAATTAATTCATACCAAACCAAACGTAACATATAGTGTTTTTTGTTTATTAGATAGACAATTGTATTAGTCAAATGCACAGATGTATTTGCAGGGTACAGTGAAAACAGTACAATACATTCATAACAGATTTCCCAACACACTAAGTGTGTGCACTCAGGCCTCTACTCCACTACCACATATCTACACAAAATCGTATGTTATCGTGTGTTTGGATGCATGTGTCTACGTTTTTGTTGCTTCACAGTCCCCGTTGTTCCATAAGGTGTATTTCTATTTGTTTTTAAAATCAATTTTTACTGCTAAGTAGTACTTTGCTCCTCCCATAGTCTGTTCTGGACTTGTGGACTGTGAAGAGACCTCTGGTGGCACATCTTGTGGGGTATGAATGTCTGAGCTGTGTGCTAGTCGTTTAAACAGACAGCTCTGTGTTTTCAACTTTCAACATGTCAATACCTCTCATAAATAAAAGTAGCGATTGAGTCAATCTCTCTTCCACTTTGAGCCAGGCAAGATTGACATGCATATTATTAATATTTGCTCGCTGTGTACATCCAAGGGCCAGCCGTGCAGCCCTGTTCTGAGCCAATTGAAATTTTCCTCAGTCCCTGTTTGTGGCACCTGACCACACGACTGAACAGTAGTCCAGGTGGGACAAAACTAGGGCCTGTAGGACCTGTCATGTTGATAGGGCTGTTAAGAAGGCAGAGCAGCGCTTTATTATGGACAGACTTCTCCCCATTTTAGCTACTGTTGTATCATTATGTTTGACCATGACAGTTTACAATTCAGGGTTACTCCAAGCAGATTAGTCACCTCAACGTCCTCAATTTCCACATGATTTATTACAAGATTTAGTTGAGGTTTAGGGTTTAGTGAATGATTTGTCCGAAATACAATGTTTTTAGTTTTTGTTATTTTCAGGACAAACGTATTCCTTGCCACCCATTCTGAAACTAACTGCATCTCTTCGTTAAGTGTTGCAGTCATTTCAGTCGCTGTAGTAGCTGACGTGTATAGTGTTGAATCATCCGCGTACATAGACACACTGGCTTTACTCAGAGCCAGTGGCATGTAATTTTTAAAGATTGAAAAAGTAAGAGGCCTAGACAGCTGCCCTGTGGAATTCCTGATTCTACCTGGATTATGTTGGAGAGGCTTCCATTAAAGAACACCCTCTGTGTTCTGTTAGACAGGTAACTCTTTATCCACAATATAGCAGGGGGTGTAAAGCCATAACACATGCGTTTTTCCACCAGCAGACTACGATCGATAATGTCAAAAGCCGTACTGAAGTCTAACAAAACAGCTCCCACAATATTTTTTTATCATCAATTTCTCTCAGCCAATCATCAGTCATTTGTGTAAGTGCTGTGCTTGTTGAATGTCCTTCCCTATAAGCGTGCTGAAATTCTGTTGTCATTTGTTTACTGTAAAAATAGGATTGTCTGGACAAACACCATTTTTCCCAGAGGTTTACTAAGGGTTGGTAACAGGCCGATTGGTCAACTATTTGAGCCAGTAAAGGGAGCTGTACTATTCTTAGCTAGCGGAATGACTTTTGATTCCCTCCAGGCCTGAGGACACACTTTCTAGTAGGCTTAAATTGAAGATATGGCAAATAGGAGTGGCAATATCGTCTGCTATTATCCTCAGTCATTTTCCATCCAATTTGTCAGACCCCGGTGGCTTGTCATTGTTGATAGACGACAATCATTTTTTCAACTCTTCCTGACTCACTTCACAGAATTCAAAATTACAATTCTTGTCTTTCATAATTTGGTTACATATACTTAGATGTTTAGGGTCAGCATTTGGATTGGAACCAGCGATACAGCCTGACAGTATGCTCTCGATGGTGCTCCTGTAGGACACTGTGAGGACCCTCGGGGACAGGCCACATTTCTTAAGCCTTTTATGTTTATTCCATGGCCAAATATCTCTTTAGTTACACCTTTTAAGCCCCATGGTCCCTCATCTTTGGAGACTTTGAATCTCTCCATCTTACCTCTATAAACCCCCCTTACGTTCCCTATGCTGCTTCCTTCACTTGTTCTTCTCCAGATTTGATAACATATTGACTCAGTAACACAAAGTGTTGTGGTGTTTTTGCTACCTTTTTTTCACCTGTGTAATAATCCTTCTCCTGCGTATTCTGGGGTTCAGACTGAATGCAGTGATAAATGTGCTGCTCACAACTGACAACAGCCACGTGGACCTGTTAAGAATGACAAGAATGGTGTTGTTATAGCTGCGTTGAGACATGGCTTCCTTGTTTTGAGACTGTTAAGTGTGTTTCTCATTCCGCAGGAGTTGGCCTAGTATTTTGTATTAAACCTACCTTATGCAGTACATCCAGTTTTTCCATTTGTAACTCACCCACCAAAATCACAAAATCAAAATCACAACGACCATCCTACCAATCCTTGACTTTGGCGATGTCATTTACAAAATAGTCTCCAACACTCTACTCAGCAAATTGGATGCAGTCTATCACAGTGCCATACGTTTTGTCACCAAAGTCCCATATACTACCCACCACTGCAACCTGTATGCTCTCGTTGGCAGGCCCTCGCTTCATGTCCATCGCCAAACCCACTGGCTGCAGGTCATCTATAAGTCATTGCTAGGTAAAGCCCCGCCTTGTCTCAGCTCACTGGTCACTATAGTAGCACTCACCCGCAGCACGCGCTCCAGCAGGTATATTTCACTGGTCACCCCCAAAGCCAATTCCTCCTTTGGCCACCTTTCCTTCCAGTTCTCTGCTGCCAATGACTGGAATGAACTGCTGGAGACTCATATCTCCCTCACTAGCTTTAAGCACCAGCTGTCAGAGCAGCTCACAGATCACTGCACCTGTACATAGCCCATCTGTAAATAGCCCATCCAACTACCTCATCACCATATTGTTATTTATTTTATTTATTTTGCACCCCAGTACCACTACTTGCAGACTCATCTTCTGCACATCTATCACCCCAGTGTTTAATTTGCCATACTGTAATAATTTTGCCACTATGGCCTATTCATTGCCCTACCCCCCTGATCCTACCTCATTTACACACAATGTATATAGACTTTCTCCATTGTATTATTGACTTTATGTTTGTTTATTCCATGTGTGTGTGTCGCACTGCGTTGCTTTATTTTGGCCAGGTTGCAGTTGTAAATGAGAACTTGTTCTCAACTAGCCTACCTGGTTAAATAAAAGTTAAATAAAATAAAAATAAGAAAATAGACTGAGGTACTATAACACTGCTATTGATAATAGACTGAGGTACTATAACACTGCTATTGATAATAGACTAAGGTACTATAACCCTGCTATTGATAATAGACTGAGGTACTATAATACTGCTATTGATAATAGACTGAGGTACTATGACCCTGCTATTGATAATAGACTGAGGTACTATAACACTGCTATTGATAATAGACGGAGGTACTATAACACTGCTATTGATAATAGACTGAGCTACTGTAACACTGCTATTGATAATAGACTGCGGTACTATAACACTGCTATTGATAATAGACTGAGGTACTATAACCCTGCTATTGATAATAGACTGAGGTACTATAATACTGCTATTGATAATAGACTGAGGTACTATAACACTGCTATTGATAATAGACTGAGGTACTCTAACCCTGCTATTGATAATAGACTGTGGTACTATAACCCTGCTATTGACAATAGAGTGAGGTACTATGACCCTGCTATTGATAATAGACTGAGGTACTATAACACTGCTATTGATAATAGACGGAGGTACTATAACACTGCTATTGATAATAGACTGAGGTACTGTAACCCTGCTATTGATGATAGACTGAGGTACTATAACCCTGCTATTGATAATAGACTGAGGTACTGCAGTTTTGATAATAATACCTGTAATCCAACATCTGTGTTCAATTATACAGTGATTCACACACAACATAGGATACAATCTACTGCTTGGAAACAGCTGCATCTGCTGCGTTTTAACTTCGAGCATGGCAGTGGCACTGCACAGTTGCTAAGCAACAAAAGAAGCGAATCTGAGGTGCCTTTGAATTAGGGCATTTTAAAGTGCTTGGCTGGCTTACGTAACAGGGACCTCACTGATCAAATACTTGGACAGAAAGCAGAATTAGGAATCATATGTGTTTGGTTGAGGAAGATAACCCATGATCCTTGGGAAATTGTGAAATGTAAATCTTTTGTGTTTCAAAGTGCGTTGATACGTTGTGTCCCTAGTGAACAGACCCAGGATCTACATTCTGTTATTTATAGTTCTATGGAGTGTGAGGTGAAGATAGAAATGCACTGTTGCCATGACAGCAGCAACAGGAAATGGTAAGAGTCATTTACTGCCAGAAGAGTGTAAATAATGGCCTGAAAGTTTCTGCAGGACTTTCTCATCTTGGAAATAAACACACATAGATGAGAACACTCTCCCTCGTACACACACACACACACGCACACACACACACGCACACACACACTAAAACACACTAAAACACACACACACACAATATGATATCAAGGTAACATGAAATGATTTTGCGATGTTGCACACATGATCATTTAATTTATCTCTATGCAAATATAGTCTCACCCTCACAATCCCCCTCCTCTAGCAGCCCTTTTCAGTCCCCTCTTCACTGTCCTGCTGTCCTCTTCCCCGTCCCATCCCCCTAGCCTGCTGTCCTCTTCCCCGTCCCATCTCCCTAGCCTGCTGTCCTCTTCCCCCGTCCCATCCCCCTAGCCTGCTGTCCTCTTCCCCGTCCCATCTCCCTAGCCTGCTGTCCTCTTCCCCGTCCCATCCCCCTGTCCTGCTGTCCTCTTCCCCGTCCCATCCCCCTGTCCTGCTGTCCTCTTCCCCATCCCATCCCCCTGGTCTGCTGTCCTCTTCACCATCCCATCCCCCTAGCCTGCTGTCCTCTTCCCCGTCCCATCCCCCTGGCCTGCTGTCCTCTTCATCGTCCCATCCCCCTGGTCTGCTGTCCTCTTCCCCATCCAATCCCCCTGGTCTGCTGTCCTCTTCCCCGTCCCATCCCCCTAGCCTGCTGTCCTCTTCCCCTTCCCATCCCCCTGGTCTGCTGTCCTCTTCCCCATCCCATCCCCCTAGCCTGCTGTCCTCTTCCCTGTCCAATCCCCCTGGCCTGCTGTCCTCTTCCCCGTCCAATCCCCCTGGTCTGCTGTCCTCTTCCCCGTCCCATCCCCCTAGCCTGCTTTCCTCTTCCCCTTCCCATCCCCCTGGTCTGCTGTCCTCTTCCCCATCCCATCCCGCTGGTCTGCTGTCCTCTTCCCCGTCCCATCCCCCTAGCCTGCTGTCCTCTTCACCGTCCCATCCCCCTGTCCTGCTGTCCTCTTCCCCGTCCCATCCCCCTAGCCTGCTGTCCTCTTCCCCGTCCCATCCCCCTAGCCTGCTGTCCTCTTCCCCGTCCCATCCCCCTGTCCTGCTGTCCTCTTCACCGTCCCACCCCCCTGTCCTGCTGTCCTCTTCCCCGTCCTCTCCCCCTGGTCTGCTGTCCTCCACTTGGAAGCAGTGAATAGAACACACTCAATGATGTATGTATCTCTTTCTCTCTCTCTCTATGTACAGTGCCTTGCGAAAGTATTCGGCCCCCTTGAACTTTGCGACCTTTTGCCACATTTCAGGCTTCAAACATAAAGATATAAAACTGTATTTTTTTGTGAAGAATCAAAAACAAGTGGGACACAATCATGAAGTGGAACGACATTTATTGGATATTTCAAACTTTTTTAACAAATCGAAAACTGAAAAATTGGGTGTGCAAAATGATTCAACCCCTTTACTTTCAGTGCAGCAAACTCTCTCCAGAAGTTCAGTGAGGATCTCTGAATGATCCAATGTTGACCTAAATGACTAATGATGATAAATACAATCCACCTGTGTGTAATCAAGTCTCCGTATAAATGCACCTGCACTGTGATAGTCTCAGAGGTCCGTTAAAAGCGCAGAGAGCATCATGAAGAACAAGGAACACACCAGGCAGGTCCGAGATACTGTTGTGAAGAAGTTTAAAGCCGGATTTGGATACAAAAAGATTTCCCAAGCTTTAAACATCCCAAGGAGCACTGTGCAAGCGATAATATTGAAATGGAAGGAGTATCAGACCACTGCAAATCTACCAAGACCTGGCCGTCCCTCTAAACTTTCAGCTCATACAAGGAGAAGACTGATCAGAGATGCAGCCAAGAGGCCCATGATCACTCTGGACGAACTGCAGAGATCTACAGCTGAGGTGGGAGACTCTGTCCATAGGACAACAATCAGTCGTATATTGCACAAATCTGGCCTTTATGGAAGAGTGGCAAGAAGAAAGCCATTTCTTAAAGATATCCATAAAAAGTGTTGTTTTAAGTTTGCCACAAGCCACCTGGGAGACACACCAAACATGTGGAAGAAGGTGCTCTGGTCAGATGCAACCAAAATTGAACTTTTTGGCAACAATGCAAAACGTTATGTTTGGCGTAAAAGCAACACAGCTCATCACCCTGACCACACCATCCCCACTGTCAAACATGGTGGTGGCAGCATCATGGTTTGGGCCTGCTTTTCTTCAGCAGGGACAGGGAAGATGGTTAAAATTGATGGGAAGATGGATGGAGCCAAATACAGGACCATTCTGGAAGAATACCTGATGGAGTCTGCAAAAGACCTGAGACTGGGACGGAGAGTTGTCTTCCAACAAGACAATGATCCAAAACATAAAGCAAAATCTACAATGGAACGGTTCAAAAATAAACATATCCAGGTGTTAGAATGGCCAAGTCAAAGTCCAGACCTGAATCCAATCGAGAATCTGTGGAAAGAACTGAAAACTGCTGTTCACAAATGCTCTCCATCCAACCTCACTGAGCTCGAGTTGTTTTGCAAGGAGGAATGGGAAAAAATTTCAGTCTCTCGATGTGCAAAACTGATAGAGACATACTCCAAGCGACTTACAGCTGTAATCGCAGCAAAAGGTGGCGCTACTAAGTATTAACTTAAGGGGGCTGAATAATTTTGCACGCCCAATTTTTCAGTTTTTGATTTGTTAAAAAAGTTTGAAATATCCAATAAATGTCGTTCCACTTCATGATTGTGTCCCACTTGTTGATTCTTCACAAAAAAAATACAGTTTTATATCTTTATGTTTGAAGCCTGAAATGTGGCAAAAGGTCGCAAAGTTCAAGGGGGCCGAATACTTTCGCAAGGCACTGTATCTCGCTCTCTCTCTACTCTCTCTCTATGTATCTCTTTCTCTCTCTCTATGTATCTCTCTCTCTCTCTGTCTCAACTCTCTGCTGTCTCTCTCTCTGCTGTTTATCTGCTGTCTCTCTCTCTGCTGTCTCTCTGCTATCTCTCTCTCTGTCTCTCTCTCTGCTGTCGCTCTCTCTTTCTGCTGTCTCTCTCTCTCGCTGCTGTCGCTCTCTCTCTATGTATCTCTCTCTCTCTCTCTGCTATCTCTCTCTCTCTGCTATCTCTCTCTCTCTGCTATCTCTCTCTCTTTCTCTGCTGTCGCTCTCTCTCTCTCTGCTGTCTCTGTCTCTCTCTCTGCTGTTTCTCTCTCTGCTGTCTCTCTCTGCTGTCTCTCTCTCTGCTGTCTCTCTCTCTGCTCTCTCTCTCTCTGCTCTCTCTGCTCTCTCTGCTCTCTCTCTCTGCTGTCTGTCTCTCTCTATGTCTCTCTCTCTGCTGTCTCTCTCTCTGCTGTCTCTCTCTCTGCTGTCTCTCTCTGCTGTCTCTCTCTCTGCTGTTTCTCTCTCTGCTGTCTGCTGTCTCTGCTGTCTCTCTCTCTCTGTCTCTCTCTCTCTACGTCTCTCTCTGTCTCTCTCTCTCTCTGTCTCTCTCTCTGTCTCTCTATGTCTCTCTCTCTGTCTCTCTCTCTCTCTATGTCTCTCGCTCTGTCTCTCTCTCTCTCTACGTCTCTCTCTCTGTCTCTCTCTCTCTATGTCTCTCGCTCTGTCTCTCTCTCTCTACGTCTCTCTCTCTCTCTATGTCTCTCTCTCTCTATGTCTCTCTGTCTCTCTCTCTCTACGTCTCTCTCTCTCTTTCTCTCTCTCCCTACGTCTCTCTCTCTGTCTCTCTCTCTACGTCTCTCTCTGCTGTCTCTCTCTCTCTCTGCTGTCTCTCTCTCTACGTCTCTCTCTGCTGTCTCTCTCTCTCTATGTCTCTCTCTCTCTCTGCTGTCTCTCTCTCTCTGCTGTCTCTCTCTCTCTACGTCTCTCTCTCTGCTGTCTCTCTCTCTCTGCTGTCTCTCAATTCAATTCAAGGGCTTTATTGGCATGGGAAACATGTGTTAACATTGCCAAAGCAAGTAAGGTAGATAATATGTAAAGTGAAATAAACAATAAAAATTAACAGTAGACATCACACATACAGAAGTTTCAAAACAATAAAGACATTACAAATGTCATATTATATATATATATATACAGTGTTTTTACAATGTACAAATGGTAAAGGACACAAGATAAAATAAATAAGCATACATATGGGTTGTATTTACAATGGTGCGTGTTCTTCACTGGTTGCCCTTTTCTCGTGGCAACAGGTCACACTCTGCTGTCTCTCTCTCTACGTCTCTCTCTGCTGTCTCACTCTCTCTACAACTCTCTCTCTCTGCTGTCTCTCTCTCTCTACGTCTCTTTGCTGTCTGCTGTTTCTCTCTGCTGTTTCTTTCTCTCTCTCCTGTCTCTCTCCCTCTCTCGCTTGTTCTCTCTCTTTATGTCTCACTTTGTCTATCTCTCTCTGTGTGTGTCTCTCTCTCTCTCTAAAAGTACTTATTTTAACATATCATAATGTTTAAATGCAGTTTTCATGCATTTTACGCCATTTTAATGAAGTACAAATGATTACGTGAAAGTATGAGGTATTTCTGTTAAATCTGTTCTTATCAGTTTAATATCTGGGGACCATATATCTGGGGACCGTATATTAGATAGATTTTTCCACAGTGAAATAGGATATAAATAGCTGTGCCATTATTCTGAATGCATTTTGTAGGTCTAAACCTGTTGGCCTAAACCTGTTGGCCTAAACCTGTAGGGCTAAACCTGTAGGGCTAAATCTGCCGAGCTGATGTATGCGCTTTAGAATGTTTTTATTTTTATGTATTATTTTATTTAACCTTTATTTAACCAGGCAAGTCAGTTAAGAACTTAAGAACAAATTCTTATTTACAATGACGGTCTACACCGGCCAAACCCGGACGACGCTGGGCCAATTGTGCAGCGCCTTACGGGACTCCCAATCACGGCCGGTTGTGATACAGCCTGGATTCGAACCAGGGTGTCTGTAGTGATGCATGTTGCACTGAGATGCAGTGCCTTAGACGCTTGTTGTACAGCTTGGACAAGGCGACGGTCGGTGGAACTCTGGCCCCACCAAGTGGACAATTAATTCCGTTCCCTTGTTTTACTGATACCAGAGATATTTGAAAAAAATCAAATGTTATTGTCAATATAATTATCTCCAAATTGTTTCCCCCGCCAGTATTTCATGTATTATTATTCCAATTTAGCTGTTAATCTGGTTTTAATTCAACAAGGCTTTCTCTCGTGTCCGATTGGAGGGTGGATGACATCATGACTGAGGAACCTCCCAATGTGTTACTTTGTAAGCATTCAAAAGTGATTATTCCGGAAGTTGATCAACTCCCGGTTCATGTCACCATTTTTTAAAAGTATTATCTTTGATATTTTGTGGAAAGTTTACAGAGTTCATTTTGGTATAACCATTAACGAATTTGACCTGTCCGAGAATGGGATTGCGTGTCTCCCGAAATCATTTCGGTATCGCTTCTCTGCTTTTTTGCAAGGATCAAGTGTATATGCTTCATAGTCACTTTGTTGAAAGGCTTCGGTCCCTTGTACAGGAGCGGGGTGGGTCTTTATCAAGCTCACCTCATCCTGCTCTTCTGAATAAATTACCGTCCCTTTCTTCGGGGCCCAGAGGAGATCCCTCCCCTAGGCGCATCTCCCTAGGCGCCGCAGCGCTGTCAGGCCGTGGCCGCCGGGACCTAGGGTGTTGTGGGGGACCCTTCGCCTGGGGTCGAGGCCCCCTTCCTTCCGTACCACCCCAGGGCTTCAGTGGCTACTATGGCCACTGCCACTACCTGGGGGGTGGTCTTTACGTTTTTCGGGAGGACCACAGTGCTTCCTTCAAGCACGTGAGGGTGGGCCATACAGCACGAGCTGAGGCGTTAGGTCCTCCCCTGCTGGCAGACACGGGGTGATCAGGGGGCCTGCTTCCTTCCACAGGTCCCTGGCAGCTCTGCACTCCCAGAGCATGTGCCTCACCGACTCTTCTTGGCCGCAGCCTGGTCGGGGGCACGCGGATGTCCTCGCCATGCCCGTGAGTGCATAACGGCCCTGACCGGGAGGATCTCGTAGTCGACCATCCATGGGCCACGTTGCACCAAACCGTTGTGGGCTCACCTATAGTGAGCCCGAGCACTAGACACACTGGTTCCCGATCCTGCACAAGAGAGAGAAGAGAGCGTTGTTTTGTTAAGACCGTGACTGTTTCTTTTTCCAGTTTAAAATGTCTTAAAAACTTCTGGAGCTGGACGTAGTGCGTGGGTAGCAGGAAAGAGACTGGGGCTCGCAGGTCGACTGGGATCAGCCTCAGGGTCCTGAGGTAAGATCCCAGCCAGAACCATGCGAGGGCCCGAGTCTTGTTGTTGATGGTGGCAAGAGTCAGATGTAACGCTGTGTAGCGGCTGCCCAAGAGCTCTCCTGAATCGGCATCGGGACCTGTCCTGGATGGTCGACTACGAGATCCTCCCGGTCAGGGCCGTTATGCACTCACGGCATGGCGAGGACCTCCGCGTGCCCCCGACCAGGCTGCGGCCAAGAAGAGTCGGTGAGGCACATGCTCTGGGAGTGCAGAGCTGCCAGGGACCTGTGGAAGGAAGCAGGCCCCCTGATCACCCCGTGTCTGCCAGCAGGGGAGGACCTAACGCCTCAGCTCGTGCTGTATGGCCCACCCTCACGTGCTTGAAGGAAGCACTGTGGTCCTCCCGAAACCTGCTGGTAGGGAAAAACGTAGAGACCACCCCCCAGGCAGTGGCCATGGTAGCCACGGAAGCCCTGGGGTGGTACGGAAGGAAGGGGGCCTCGACCCCAGGCGAAGGGTCCCCCACAACACCCTAGGTCCCGGCGGCCACGGCCTGACAGCGCTGCGGCGCCTAGGGCGATGCGCCTAGGGGAGGGATCTCCTCTGGGCCCCGAAGAAAGGGACGGTAATTTATTCAGAAGAGCAGGATGAGGTGAGCTTGATAAAGACTCACCCCGCTCCTGTACAAGGGACCGAAGACAGCCTTTTCACAAAGTGGCTTTTTAACATGTTTTTCATGTCTTAAAAATGTTTTACCTTCGTTAGATCATTAGTACACATTTTAAATGGCTTTTACAGATTTGATGTTTTTACAAGGAAAGTACTTTTTTCACATGTACTTTTTAGCAAATTTAAATGTAACTTTCAAATGCTGTGTTCTATGCTTTGTTGCCGTTTTTATGTGTATAAATGATGTATAAAATGTACGAGCTGTTTTTTAAGGAATTGTGTCAATAAAACTTTTCCAAAAGAAAATAAAAGTCTGTTCTTATCAGTTTAATATCTGATACGTCCCCTATCTGGGGACCATATATTAAATAGATTTTTGGAATAGGGAGATGGAATAGGGGCTTGCTCCGTCCACTCCACGCATCGACCTGGTATTGCAGTACCTCCAGGAACGGTGCACCCCCTGCCGTTGTAAAGAAAAAGTAGCATAATTCTCTAGTGTTCATTTATCAGGACCGTGATGGATAATTACATTTGTTTGCCTTTATTTAACCAGGCAAGTCAGTTAAGAACAAATTCTTATTTTCAATGACAGCCTGGGAACAGTGGGTTAACTGCCTGTTCAAGGGCAGAACGACAGATTTGTACCTTGTCAGCTCGGGGGTTTGAACTCACAACTCACAACCTTCCGGTTACTAGTCCAACGCTCTAACCACTAGGCTACCTTGTCGCCCCATTTAAGGTTGCTCATCTTAACGCCCTCTTCAATGGGGGGGGGACACTCTTGACCCAAACTGCTACAGACCTATATCTATCCTACCATGCCTTTCTAAGGTCTTCGAAAGCCAAGTCAACAAACAGATTACCGACCATTTCGAATCTCACCATACCTTCTCTGCTATGCAATCTGGTTTCAGAGCTGGTCATGGGTGCACCTCAGCCACGCTCAAGGTCCTAAACGATATCTTAACCGCCATCGATAAGAAATATTACTGTGCAGCCTTGTTCATTGATCTGGCCAAGGCTTTCGACTCTGTCAATCACCACATCCTCATCGGCAGACTCGACAGCCTTAGTTTCTCAAATGATTGCCTCGCCTGGTTCACCAACTACTTCTCTGATAGAGTTCTGTGTGTCAAATCGGAGGGTCTGCTGTCCGGACCTCTGGCAGTCCCTATGGGGGTGCCACAGGGTTCAATTCTTGGACCGACTCTCTTCTCTGTATACATCAACGAGGTCGCTCTTGCTGCTGGTGAGTCTCTGATCCACCTCTACGCAGACGACACCATTCTGTATACTTCTGGCCCTTCTTTGGACACTGTGTTAACAACCCTCCAGGCAAGCTTCAATGCCATACAACTCTCTTTCCGTGGCCTCCAATTGCTCTTAAATACAAGTAAAACTAAATGCATGCTCTTCAACCGATCGCTACCCGCACCTGCCCGCCTGTCCAACATCACTACTCTGGACGGCTCTGATTTAGAATACGTGGACAACTACAAATACTTAGGTGTCTGGTTAGACTGTAAACTCTCCTTCCAGACCCATATCAAACATCTCCAATCCAAAGTTAAATCTAGAATTGGCTTCCTATTTCACAACAAAGCATCCTTCACTCATGCTGCCAAACATACCCTTGTAAAACTGACCATCCTACCAATCCTCGACTTTGGCGATGTCATTTACAAAATAGCCTCCAATAACCTACTCAACAAATTGGATGCAGTCTATCACAGTGCAATCCGTTTTGTCACCAAAGCCCCATATACTACCCACCATTGCGACCTGTACGCTCTCGTTGGCTGGCCCTCGCTTCATACTCCTCGCCAAACCCACTGGCTCCATGTCATCTACAAGACCCTGCTAGGTAAAGTCCCCCCTTATCTCAGCTCGCTGGTCACCATAGCATCTCCCACCTGCAGCACACGCTCCAGCAGGTATATCTCTCTAGTCACCCCCAAAACCAATTCTTTCTTTGGCCGCCTCTCCTTCCAGTTCTCTGCTGCCAATGACTGGAACGAACTACAAAAATCTCTGAAACTGGAAACACTTATCTCCCTCACTAGCTTTAAGCACCAACTGTCAGAGCAGCTCACAGATTACTGCACCTGTACAAAGCCCACCTATATTTTAGCCCAAACAACTACCTCTTTCCCTACTGTATTTAATTGTATTTATTTATTTTGCTCCTTTGCACCCCATTATTTTTATTTCTACTTTGCACATTCTTCCATTGCAAATCTACCATTCCAGTGTTTTACTTGCTATATTGCATTTACTTTGCCACCATGGCCTTTTTTTGCCTTTACCTCCCTTATCTCACCTCATTTGCTCACATAGTATATAGACTTGTTTATATTGTATTATTGACTGTATGTTTGTTTTACTCCATGTGTAACTCTGTGTCGTTGTATGTGTCGAACTGCTTTGCTTTATCTTGGCCAGGTCGCAATTGTAAATGAGAACTTGTTCTCAACTTGCCTACCTGGTTAAATAAAGGTGTTCTCAACTAGCCTACCTGGTTAAATAAAGGTGTTCTCAACTAGCCTACCTGGTTAAATAAAGGTGTTCTCAACTGGCCTACCTGGTTAAATAAAGGTGTTCTCAACTTGCCTACCTGGTTAAATAAAGGTGTTCTCAACTTGCCTACCTGGTTAAATAAAGGGGTTCTCAACTAGACTACCTGGTTAAGTAAATGTGTTCTCAACATGCCTACCTGGTTAAATAAAGGTGTTCTCAACTAGCCTACCTGGTTAAATAAAGGTGTTCTCAATTTGCCTACCTGGTTAAATAAAGGTGTTCTCAACTAGCCTACCTGGTTAAATAAAGGTGTTCTCAACTAGCCTACCTGGTTAAATAAAGGTGTTCTCAACTAGCCTACCTGGTTAAATAAAGGTGTTCTCAATTTGCCTACCTGGTTAAATAAAGGTGTTCTCAACTGGCCTACCTGGTTAAATAAAGGTGTTCTCAACTTGCCTACCTGGTTAAATAAAGGTGTTCTCAACTAGCCTACCTGGTTAAATAAAGGTGTTCTCAACTTGCCTACCTGGTTAAATAAAGGTGTTCTCAACTTGCCTACCTGGTTAAATAAAGGTGTTCTCAACTAGCCTACCTGGTTAAATAAAGGTGTTCTCAACTAGCCTACCTGGTTAAATAAAGGTGTTCTCAACTTGCCTACTTGGTTAAATAAAGGTGTTCTCAACTTGCCTACCTGGTTAAATAAAGGTGTTCTCAACTAGCCAACTTGGTTAAATAAAGGTGTTCTCAACTTGCCTACCTGGTTAAATAAAGGTGTTCTCAACTTGCCTACCTGGTTAAATAAAGGTGAAATAAAATAAAATAAAAACGCCAATGATGACTAGATCGTGGTGGTCAAGTCAGTCAACTATTCTATTGACCACGACAGCTGATATGAATGGTGAGTTTCATCAAAATCAAAGTTAATTCGTGGCATGCACAGGATACAGGGTGTAAACTACAGTGAAATGATTACGTGCAAAGCTCTCCTAAACAATAATATACACGAATAGCTAAATAATAAAGTCGTTAAAAAATATATTTATGATTGGAAATATATACACAATAACAGTATACAGTATAAACTATGAAAGGTGCTTAAGTCATGTACTGGTAAACATGGACTGCCACTCATACAGGTAGCGTTATCTGATGTTTTGTCATGTTGTGTTGTCAGGTGTCTCTGCCATGCTATGTTGTTGTCTTAGGTCTCTCTTTATGTAGTGTTGTGTTGTCAGGTGTCTCTGCCATGCTATGTTGTTGTCTTAGGTCTCTCTTTATGTAGTGTTGTGTTGTCAGGTGTCTCTGCCATGCTATGTTGTTGTCTTAGGTCTCTCTTTATGTAGTGTTGTGTTGTCAGGTGTCTCTGCCATGCTATGTCGTTGTCTTAGGTCTCTCTTTATGTTGTGTTGTGTTGTCAGGTGTCTCTGCCATGCTATGTTGTTGTCTTAGGTCTCTCTTTATGTTGTGTTGTGTTGTCAAGTGTCTCTGCCATGCTATGTTGTTGTCTTAGGTCTCTCTTTATGTTGTGTTGTGTTGTCAGGTGTCTCTGCCATGCTATGTTGTTGTCTTAGGTCTCTCTTTATGTTGTGTTGTGTTGTCAGGTGTCTCTGCCATGCTATGTTGTTGTCTTAGGTCTCTCTTTATGTTGTGTTGTGTTGTGTTGTCAGGTGTCTCTGCCATGCTATGTTGTTGTCTTAGGTCTCTCTTTATGTAGTGTTGTGTTGTCAGGTGTCTCTGCCATGCTATGTCGTTGTCTTAGGTCTCTCTTTATGTAGTGTTGTGTAGTGTTGTCAGGTGTCTCTGCCATGCTATGTCGTTGTCTTAGGTCTCTCTTTATGTAGTGTTGTCAAGTGTCTCTGCCATGCTATGTCGTTGTCTTATAGATCTCTCTTTATGTAGTAGTGTTGTGTTGTCAGGTCTCTCTTTATGTAGTGTTGTGTTGTCAGGTGTCTCTGCCATGCTATGTTGTTGTCTTAGGTCTCTCTTTATGTAGTGTTGTGTTGTCAGGTGTCTCTGCCATGCTATGTCGTTGTCTTATAGATCTCTCTTTATGTAGTAGTGTTGTGTTGTCAGGTGTCTCTGCCATGCTATGTCGTTGTCTTAGGTCTCTCTTTATGTAGTGTTGTGTTGTCAGGTGTCTCTGCCATGCTATGTTGTTGTCTTAGGTCTCTCTTTATGTTGTGTTGTGTTGTCAGCTGTCTCTGCCATGCTATGTTGTTGTCTTAGGTCTCTCTTTATGTAGTAGTGTTGTGTTGTCAGGTGTCTCTGCCATGCTATGTCGTTGTCTTAGGTCTCTCTTTATGTAGTAGTGTTGTGTTGTCAGGTGTCTCTGCCATGCTATGTCGTTGTCTTAGGTCTCTCTTTATGTAGTGTTGTGTTGTCAGGTGTCTCTGCCATGCTATGTCGTTGTCTTAGGTCTCTCTTTATGTAGTGTTGTGTTGTCAGGTGTCTCTGCCATGCTATGTCGTTGTCTTAGGTCTCTCTTTATGTAGTGTTGTGTTGTCAGGTGTCTCTGCCATGCTATGTTGTTGTCTTAGGTCTCTCTTTATGTTGTGTTGTGTTGTCAGCTGTCTCTGCCATGCTATGTTGTTGTCTTAGGTCTCTCTTTATGTAGTAGTGTTGTGTTGTCAGGTGTCTCTGCCATGCTATGTCGTTGTCTTAGGTCTCTCTTTATGTAGTAGTGTTGTGTTGTCAGGTGTCTCTGCCATGCTATGTCGTTGTCTTAGGTCTCTCTTTATGTAGTGTTGTGTTGTCAGGTGTCTCTGCCATGCTATGTCGTTGTCTTAGGTCTCTCTTTATGTAGTGTTGTGTTGTCAGGTGTCTCTGCCATGCTATGTCGTTGTCTTATAGATCTCTCTTTATGTAGTAGTGTTGTGTTGTCAGGTGTCTCTGCCATGCTATGTCGTTGTCTTATAGATCTCTCTTTGTGTAGTGTTGTGTTGTCAGGTGTCTCTGCCATGCTATGTCGTTGTCTTATAGATCTCTCTTTATGTAGTAGTGTTGTGTTGTCAGGTGTCTCTGCCATGCTATGTCATTGTCTTATAGATCTCTCTTTATGTAGTAGTGTTGTGTTGTCAGGTGTCTCTGCCATGCTATGTCGTTGTCTTATAGATCTCTCTTTATGTAGTAGTGTTGTGTTGTCAGGTGTCTCTGCCATGCTATGTCGTTGTCTTATAGGTCTCTCTTTATGTAGTGTTGTGTTGTCAGGTGTCTCTGCCATGCTATGTCGTTGTCTTATAGATCTCTCTTTATGTAGTAGTGTTGTGTTGTCAGGTGTCTCTGCCATGCTATGTCGTTGTCTTATAGATCTCTCTTTATGTAGTAGTGTTGTGTTGTCAGGTGTCTCTGCCATGCTATGTCGTTGTCTTATAGATCTCTCTTTATGTAGTAGTGTTGTGTTGTCAGGTCTCTCTTTATGTAGTAGTGTTGTGTTGTCAGGTCTCTCTTTATGTAGTAGTGTTGTGTTGTCAGGTCTCTCTTTATGTAGTAGTGTTGTGTTGTCAGGTCTCTCTTTATGTAGTTGTGTTGTCAGGTCTCTCTTTATGTAGTAGTGTTGTGTTGTCAGGTCTCTCTTTATGTAGTAGTGTTGTGTTGTCAGGTCTCTCTTTATGTAGTAGTGTTGTGTTGTCAGGTCTCTCTTTATGTAGTAGTGTTGTGTTGTCAGGTCTCTCTTTATGTAGTAGTGTTGTGTTGTCAGGTCTCTCTTTATGTAGTAGTGTTGTCAGGTCTCTCTTTATGTAGTAGTGTTGTCAGGTCTCTCTTTATGTAGTAGTGTTATGTTGTCAGGTCTCTCTTTATGTAGTAGTGTTGTGTTGTCAGGTCTCTCTTTATGTAGTAGTGTTGTCAGGTCTCTCTTCATGTAGTAGTGTTGTGTTGTCAGGTCTCTCTTTATGTAGTAGTGTTGTGTTGTCAGGTCTCTCTTTATGTAGTAGTGTTGTGTTGTCAGGTCTCTCTTTATGTAGTAGTGTTGTGTTGTCAGGTCTCTCTTTATGTAGTAGTGTTGTGTTGTCAGGTCTCTCTTTATGTAGTAGTGTTGTCAGGTCTCTCTTTATGTAGTAGTGTTGTGTTGTCAGGTCTCTCTTTATGTAGTAGTGTTGTGTTGTCAGGTCTCTCTTTATGTAGTAGTGTTGTGTTGTCAGGTCTCTCTTTATGTAGTAGTGTTGTGTTGTCAGGTCTCTCTTTATGTAGTAGTGTTGTGTTGTCAGGTCTCTCTTTATGTAGTAGTGTTGTCAGGTCTCTCTTTATGTAGTAGTGTTGTGTTGTCAGGTCTCTCTTTATGTAGTAGTGTTGTGTTGTCAGGTCTCTCTTTATGTAGTAGTGTTGTGTTGTCAGGTCTCTCTTCATGTAGTAGTGTTGTGTTGCCAGGTCTCTCTTTATGTAGTAGTGTTGTGTTGTCAGGTCTCTCTTTATGTAGTAGTGTTGTCAGGTCTCTCTTTATGTAGTAGTGTTGTGTTGTCAGGTCTCTCTTTATGTAGTAGTGTTGTGTTGTCAGGTCTCTCTTTATGTAGTAGTGTTGTGTTGTCAGGTCTCTCTTTATGTAGTAGTGTTGTGTTGTCAGGTCTCTCTTTATGTAGTAGTGTTGTGTTGTCAGGTCTCTCTTTATGTAGTAGTGTTGTGTTGTCAGGTCTCTCTTTATGTAGTAGTGTTGTGTTGTCAGGTCTCTCTTTATGTAGTAGTGTTGTCAGGTCTCTCTTTATGTAGTAGTGTTGTCAGGTCTCTCTTTATGTAGTAGTGTTGTGTTGTCAGGTCTCTCTTTATGTAGTAGTGTTGTGTTGTCAGGTCTCTCTTTATGTAGTAGTGTTGTGTTGTCAGGTCTCTCTTTATGTAGTAGTGTTGTGTTGTCAGGTCTCTCTTTATGTAGTAGTGTTGTGTTGTCAGGTCTCTCTTTATGTAGTAGTGTTGTGTTGTCAGGTCTCTCTTTATGTAGTAGTGTTGTGTTGTCAGGTCTCTCTTTATGTAGTAGTGTTGTGTTGTCAGGTCTCTCTTCATGTAGTAGTGTTGTGTTGTCAGGTCTCTCTTTATGTAGTAGTGTTGTGTTGTCAGGTCTCTCTTTATGTAGTAGTGTTGTCAGGTCTCTCTTTATGTAGTAGTGTTGTGTTGTCAGGTCTCTCTTTATGTAGTAGTGTTGTGTTGTCAGGTCTCTCTTTATGTAGTAGTGTTGTGTTGTCAGGTCTCTCTTTATGTAGTAGTGTTGTGTTGTCAGGTCTCTCTTTATGTAGTAGTGTTGTGTTGTCAGGTCTCTCTTTATGTAGTAGTGTTGTGTTGTCAGGTCTCTCTTCATGTAGTAGTGTTGTGTTGTCAGGTCTCTCTTCATGTAGTAGTGTTGTGTTGTCAGGTCTCTCTTTATGTAGTAGTGTTGTCAGGTCTCTCTTTATGTAGTAGTGTTGTCAGGTCTCTCTTTATGTAGTTGTGTTGTCAGGTCTCTCTTCATGTAGTAGTGTTGTCTCTCCTGTCCTGATGTGTGTTTTGTCCTAGATTTGTATTTATCCCAGTTCCTGTCCCCTCAGGAGGCCTTTTGCCTTTTGGTCGGCCGTCATTGTAAATAATGATTTATTCTTAACTGACTTGCCTAGTTAAATCTCTCTCTGCTGTCTCTCTCTCTCTGCTGTCTCTCTCTCTCTGCTGTCTCTCTCTCTCTGCTGTCTCTCTCTGTCTCTCTCTCTCTCTCTCTGCTGTCTCTCTCTCTCTGCTGTCTCTCTCTCTCTGCTGTCTCTCTCTGTCTCTCTCTCTCTCTCGCTCAGCTGTCTCTCTCTCCCTCTCTATGTCTCTCTCTCTCTCTGCTGTCTCTCTCTCTCTCTCTCGCTCAGCTGTCTCTCTCTCCCTCTCTATGTCTCTCTCTCTCTGCTGTCTCTCTCTCTCTCTCTCGCTCAGCTGTCTCTCTCTCCCTCTCTATGTCTCTCTCTCTCTGCTGTCTCTCTCTCTCTGTCTCTCGCTCAGCTGTCTCTCTCTCCCTCTCTATGTCTCTCTCTCTCTGCTGTCTCACTCTCTCTCTCTCGCTCAGCTGTCTCTCTCTCCTTCTCTATGTCTCTCTCTCTCACTCTCAATTCAATTCAAGGACCTTTACTGGCATGGGAAACATATGTTAACATTGCCAAAGCAAGTGAAGTAGAGACTATACAAAAGTGAAATAAACAATAAAAATGAACAGTAAACATTACACTCATAGAAGTTCCAGAAGAATACATTACAAATGTCATATTATGTAGAGATATATATATATATATATATATATATATATATATATATATATATATAAAGACAGTACAAATGTCATATTATGTATATATATATATATATATATATATACAGTGTTGTAACGATATGCAAATGAATAATGTACAAAAGGGAAAATAAATAAACATAAATATGGGTTGTATTTACAATAGCAGACCCTCACACCAAATTGAGTTGAAGGCTTTTTTGAAATTAACAAAGCATGAGAAGACTTTGCCTTTGTTTTGGTTTGTTTGTTTGTTTGTTAATTAGGGTGTGCAGGGTGAATATGTGGTCTGTCGTACGATAATTTGGTAAAAAGCCAATTTTACATTTGCTCAGTACATACTTTTCACTGAGGAGTCTGTTGTTAATGACAATGCAGAGGATTTTCCCAAGGTTGCTGTTGACACATATCCCACGGTAGTTATTGGGGTCAAATTTGTCTCCACTTTTGTGGATTGGGGTGATCAGTCCGTGGTTCCAAATATTGGGGAAGATTCCAGAGCTAAGAATGATGTTAAAGAGTTTTAGTATAGTCAATTGGAATTTGTTGTCTGTATATTTGTTCATTTCATTAAGGATACCATCAATACCACAGGCCTTTTTGTGTTGGAGGGTTTTTATTTTGTCCTGTAACTCATTCAATGTAATTGGAGAATCCAGTGGGTTCTGGTATTCTTTAATAGTTGATTCTAAGATCTGTATTTGATCATGTAAATGGTTTTGCTGTTTGTTCTTTGTTCTTTGTTATAGAGGCAAAAAGATTGGAGAAGTGGTTTCTCATACATCTCCATTTTGGATGGATAATTCTTTGTGTTGTTGTTTGTTTAGTGTTTTCCAATTTTCCCAGAAGTGGTTCGAGTCTATGGATTCTTCAATTACATTGAGCTGATTTCTGACGTGCTGTTCCTTCTTTTTCCATAGTGTATTTCTGTATTGTTTTAGGGATGAGTCAGAAGGTTGATGTAGTCATTGCGTGCTAGAAATATGTGACCAAATACTACACTTATTTATATTAATATTTAGGGGTGTCAATAATTTGAGGCCTACCTTTTTGAGGAAAAAAATGGTATTACTTGTTAAACAAAATATTTCAAATGTGCAAATGAATTAGTATAAAATAATATAATTTCCATACAATATAGCTCAGTATATGAATTGTTTACTGTATACAGTGTGTGTGTGTGTGTGTGTGTGTGTGTGTGTGTGTGTGTGTGTGTGTGTGTGTGTGTGTTGCACTGTCAGTTAGGGCAGGGGTCATCTGTGTTTTCCCCCATTGTAGATAAGAGAGAACTTAACAATCATGTCATGAATTATAGATTATGACCAGTAGAGGCCGCTGTTGCACCACCAAAGTAACTACGCTTCATGATCTATGATGAAGCACTTCCTCCACCTTGTGGGGTCGATCATATTAATGCATGCAAAAAGTCAGGCATGAATAAAACTACCAATTACTTCATTTAATTTCATTTAATCAATTCATTCATTATTTTGACCATTATTGTCCTCCACACCACTAAGGTAGTACTCACAACATTTTCCCAAGCAAAACAAACCGTCAACCACAACATGTCCACACTCATTCAAACACCTGGGGCAGGTAACCTAGCGTTGGGCCAGTAACCGAAAGGTTGCTGGATCGAATCCCCAAGCTGACAAGGTAAAACAAATCTGTCATTCTGCCCCTGAACAGGCAGTTAACCCACTGTTCCCCTGAACAGGCAGTTAACCCACTGTTCCCCTGAACAAGGCAGTTAACCCACTGTTCCCCTGAACAAGGCAGTTAACCCACTGTTCCCCTGAACAAGGCAGTTAACCCACTGTTCCCCGGTAGGCCATCATCGTAAATAAGAATTTGATCTTAATTGACATGCCTGGTTAAATAAAGAAAAACATCACGGAGCGGGTTTGTTGATTAAAAATGTTTGTTTAATTTAAACAGAATTGTCACATACAGAAAGGCACATAATACATGAGAACAAAACAAAACAAAAGTCAAATCAAATTCATAATCATAATCATGTACATTTCCAGGTGTAGCAAAACGGAGAAACAAAGAATCTCAGTAATGCTTCATTTTTACAACCGACCGTTTAGCAGGAAGTGTAGTTACTTACAAATTAAAACGATAATTACGTGATAATTGCATATAACACTTCGGCTTCGTTGAGATTCATTGAACCAATCAAGTAACATCTAAGGGGTGCAAAATTCCGCTTCTGGAGTGACCTGAATATTGTAAACTGGGTTGTAAAATGAAAGGGACCAGAATCCCATATTGTAAATAGTCAGCAGCAGATGAACAATAACACAAACAAACCAACAAACAAGAGGTGAAAGGTTATTAAAACAAACAAATAAAAGATATGTTCCGTATTTGAAATGGAACGTCCTCACACCAGTCTCTCATCTCACAGATACCAGTCGTCACACCAGTCTCTCCTCTCCTCTCACAGATACCAGTCCTCACACCAATCTCTCATGTCACAGATACCAGTCCTCACACCAGTCTCTCATCTCACAGATACCAGTCCTCACACCAGTCTCTCCTCTCCTCTCACAGATACCAGTCCTCACACCAGTCTCTCCTCTCCTCACACAGATACCTGTTAGATACTAGTCCTCACACCAGTCTCTCCTCTCATAGATACCAGTCCTCACACCAGTCTCTCCTCACACAGATACCTGTTAGATACTAGTCCTCACACCAGTCTCTCCTCTCATAGATACCAGTCCTCACACCAGTCTCTCCTCTCCTCACACAGATACCAGTTAGATACCAGTCCTCACACAGATACCAGTTAGATACTAGTCCTCACACCAGTCTCTCCTCTCATAGATACCAGTCCTCACACCAGTCTCTCCTCTCCTCACACAGATACCAGTTAGATACCAGTCCTCACACAGATACCAGTTAGATACTAGTCCTCACACCAGTCTCTCCTCTCCTCAGACTCAGAATCACACATCAGTCCATAGATTCCTTTCAAGGCTCATCTTGGAGTACACCTGTATAGTGTCCTCTGTCCACTGTGGAGTACACCTGTATAGTGTCCTCTGTCCACTGTGGAGTACACCTGTATAGTGTCCTCTGTCCACTGTGGAGTACACCTGTAGTGTCCTCTGTAATAGAGGAGCTGGGCCGTTCCACAAAATCAGTGTATTTTGCGTCCAGTTGAAAGTCCCAGTTATTTTGTTGCTTTGGCAGTCATTTCTGAAGATGATTATTTATTGTGATGAGCGATTCATTTAGGTCTGTCCCTCATTTTAAGGAAAAGTTAGTTGTCCAACTGAATGTATTCAGCTGAAACGTGTCTCCCGTATTGAACCCAAACCCTCTGAATCTGAGGTACGGGGGGCTGCTGTATTCAACATCCACGTCGCCTGGGGAACAATGAGTTAACTGCCTTCCTCAGGGGCAGAAAAACTACTTTTTACCTTGTCAGCTCGGGAATTTGATCCAGCAAGCTTTCGGTTACTGCCCCAACACTCTAACCACTAGGCCGCCTGCCGCTCTAACCACTAGGCCGCCTGCCGCTCTAACCACTAGGCCGCCTGCCGCTCTAACCACTAGGCCGCCTGTCGCTCTAACCACTAGGCCGCCTGTCGCTCTAACCACTAGGCCGCCTGCCGCTCTAACCACTAGGCCGCCTGTCGCTCTAACCACTAGGCCGCCTGCCGCTCTAACCACTAGGCCGCCTGCCGCTCTAACCACTAGGCCGCCTGCCGCTCTAACCACTAGGCCGCCTGTCGCTCTAACCACTAGGCCGCCTGCCGCTCTAACCACTAGGCCGCCTGTCGCTCTAACCACTAGGCCGCCTGTCGCTCTAACCACTAGGCCGCCTGCCGCTCTAACCACTAGGCCGCCTGCCGCTCTAACCACTAGGCCGCCTGTCGCTCTAACCACTAGGCCGCCTGCCGCTCTAACCACTAGGCCGCCTGTCGCTCTAACCACTAGGCCGCCTGCCGCTCTAACCACTAGGCCGCCTGCCGCTCTAACCACTAGGCCGCCTGCCGCCCGGTCAACCCTGTTACATGAACTGAAATCTCGTTTTAATAAGGTGGAACTATTCCTTTTTTTTTTTTTTATTCAAACGAAACATTGAACATCTAATAGTTAAATCATAGAGTCAAATCAGGTGAGCTGGTCCTGCTCTTTTTGGCCGTTTTATGATGTTTTCTGGTGAAAAAGTGAGCGTGAACCTTGCAGTCAATTGTATGGCTGATTTAAAACCTGTTGGGGCTAGGGGGGCACAAGGAGATGTATGGCTGATTTAAACCCTGTTGGGGCTAGGGGGGCACAAGGAGATGTATGGCTGATTTAAAACCTGTTGGGGCTAGGGGGGCACAAGGAAATGTATGGCTGATTTAAACCCTGTTGGGGCTAGGGGGGCACAAGGAGATGTATGGCTGATTTAAACCCTGTTGGGGCTAGGGGGGCACAAGGAGATGTATGGCTGATTTAAACCCTGTTGGGGCTAGGGGGGCACAAGGAGATGTATGGCTGATTTTAAACCTGTTGGGGCTAGGGGGGCACAAGGAGATGTATGGCTGATTTAAAACCTGTTGGGGCTAGGGGGGCACAAGGAGATGTATGGCTGATTTTAAACCTGTTGGGGCTAGGGGGGCACAAGGAGATGTATGGCTGATTTTAAACCTGTTGGGGCTAGGGGGGCACAAGGAGATGTATGGCGGATTTAAGAAGAAATCATCAACCATGTTACTTTATCTGGTACTTAACTTCTTGCGTCGAGCAATCCCGTATCCGGGAGCGTAATCATAGCCTCAAGCTCATTACCATAACGCAACGTTAACTATTCATGAAAATCGCAAATTAAATGAAAGAAATATATATTCACTCACAAGCTTAGCCTTTTGTTAACAACACTGTCATCTCAGATTTTCAAAATATGCTTTTCAACCATAGCTACACAAGCATTTGTGTAAGAGTATTGATAGCTAGCATAGCATTAAGCCTAGCATTCAGCAGGCAACATTCACAAAAACAAGAAAAGCATTCAAATAAAATAATTTACCTTTGAAGAACTTTGGATGTTTTCAATGAGGAGACTCTCAGTTAGATAGCAAATGTTCATTTTTTCCAAAAAGATTATTTGTGTAGGAGAAATCGCTCCGTTTTGTTTATCACGTTTGGCTAAGAAAAAACCCCGAAAATTCAGTCATTACAACGCCAAACTTTTTTCCAAATTAACTCCATAATATCGACAAAAACATAGCAAACGTTGTTTAGAATCAATCCTCAAGGTGTTTTTCACATATCTATTCGATGATAAATCATTCGTGGCTGTTGGGTTTCTCCTCGGATGCAAATGGAAAAATACACGCAGCTGGAGATTACACAATAATTGCGACGGAGGACACCAAGCGAGCACCTGGTAGATGTAGTGTAAAATGGTCAATCTTCCAAGGATATGCCTACAAATACGTCACAATGCTGCAGACACCTTGGGGAAACAACAGAAAGTGGTAGGCTCATTCCTGGCCCATTCACAGCCATATAAGGAGACATTGGAACACAGCGCCTTCAAAATCTGGGGCACTTCCTGTTTGAAATTTCATCTTGGTTTCGTCTGTAGCATCAGTTCTGTGGCACTCACAGACAATATCTTTGCAGTTTTGGAAACGTCAGAGTGTTTTCTTTCCAAAGCTGTCAATTATATGCATAGTCAAGCATCTTTTCGTGACAAAATCTTGTTTAAAAAAGATGTAAACTCTTGAGATGGTAAAACATGTTTGTTTTTTATTAAGTTGAACATATGCTCTTTATGACAGAATGTAAACATTTGTTGAAATCAACGTTTTTTTGTTTTGTTTTTTAACCAAATGACACTTCTCAGAAGTCACTGAATCGGTGGAACGACCCAACTATCACAAGATGGTAAAATAACCCTGATATCACAGTGTTGTAGACTGTCCACTCTTCTCAGCTATTCAAATGATTTATTACTATTGGAATTCCGTAAAAGCGCATAAATAAAATCCCGTGAGATATTTGAGTTTTGTAAGAGACTGAAGAAGTGACACCGTTCACGTCTTTATATTGTCTTGATGGTTATCGAGCAATAACCTGGTGGGAATACAAACTGATAACCCCATCAGATTGATTTTGTCTCAGGCAGAAGTCTTATCACAAAACCTCAGTGGGTAAGGATTCATCAGGCAACCATATATGTGCCCCCCCCCCACCAACCCACCCCCCTCACCCCACCCCCAGTCAGCACCTCCTCACTTCTCTATAAATTATTTTCTAAATAAAAACAACAACAAAGTCATTAAAAAAAACATGTATCAAACAACATATTGCACTTTTACAATGTATCCAATAAAATAAGAAAACAAACCAAGTCAGTTTTAAAAGATGACAAACGTGTGACTGCAGGCAATAAGGAAGAAATGAGAAAAGTCTGTCTGTAAGACATGAAACAGAGTCCACCGAGTACATCTCAAATGGCATCCTCGCTATATAGTGCACTACAGGCCCCATAGTGCTCTGGTCTAAAGTAGTGCACTACAGGCCCCATAGGGCTCTGGTCTAAAGTAGTGCACTACAGGCCCCATAGGGCTCTGGTCAAAAGTAGTGCACTACAGGCCCCATAGGGCTCTGGTCAAAAGTAGTGCACTACAGGCCCCATAGGGCTCTGGTCTAAAGTAGTGCACTACAGGCCCCATAGGGCTCTGGTCAAAAGTAGTGCACTACAGGCCCCATAGGGCTCTGGTCAAAAGTAGTGCACTACAGGCCCCATAGGGCTCTGGTCTAAAGTAGTGCACTACAGGTCCCATATGGCTCTGGTCTAAAGTAGTGCACTACAGGCCCCATAGGGCTCTGGTCAAAAGTAGTGCACTACAGGCCCCATAGGGCTCTGGTCAAAAGTAGTGCACTACAGGCCCCATAGGGCTCTGGTCTAAAGTAGTGCACTACAGGTCCCATATGGCTCTGGTCTAAAGTAGTGCACTACAGGCCCCATAGGGCTCTGGTCAAAAGTAGTGCACTACAGGCCCCATAGGGCTCTGGTCAAAAGTAGTGCACTACAGGCCCCATAGGGCTCTGGTCAAAAGTAGTGCACTACAGGCCCCATAGGGCTCTGGTCAAAAGTAGTGCACTACAGGTCCCATATGGCTCTGGTCTAAAGTAGTGCACTACAGGCCCCATAGGGCTCTGGTCTAAAGTAGTGCACTACAGGTCCCATATGGCTCTGGTCTAAAGTAGTGCACTACAGGCCCCATAGGGCTCTGGTCAAAAGTAGTGCACTACAGGCCCCATAGGGCTCTGGTCTAAAGTAGTGCACTACAGGTCCCATAGGGCTCTGGTCTAAAGTAGTGCACTACAGGCCCCATAGTGCTCTGGTCTAAAGTAGTGCACTACAGGCCCCATAGGGCTCTGGTCTAAAGTAGTGCACTACAGGCCCCATATGGCTCTGGTCTAAAGTAGTGCACTACAGGCCCCATATGGCTCTGGTCTAAAGTAGTGCACTACAGGCCCCATAGGGCTCTGGTCTAAAGTAGTGCACTACAGGCCCCATAGGGCTCTGGTCTAAAGTAGTGCACTACAGGCCCCATAGGGCTCTGGTCTAAAGTAGTGCATTACAGGCCCCATAGGGCTCTGGTCTAAAGTAGTGCACTACAGGCCCCATAGGGCTCTGGTCTAAAGTAGTGCACTACAGGCCCCAAAGGGCTCTGGTCTAAAGTAGTGCACTACAGGCCCCATAGGGCTCTGGTCTAAAGTAGTGCACTACAGGCCCCATAGGGCTCTGGTCTAAAGTAGTGCACTACAGGCCCCATAGGGCTCTGGTCTAAAGTAGTGCACTACAGGCCCCATAGGGCTCTGGTCTAAAGTAGTGCACTACAGGCCCCATATGGCTCTGGTCTAAAGTAGTGCACTACAGGCCCCATAGGGCTCTGGTCTAAAGTAGTGCACTACAGGCCCCATAGGGCTCTAGTCTAAAGTAGTGCACTACAGGCCCCATAGGGCTCTGGTCTAAAGTAGTGCACTATATAGGGAATAGGGTGCCTTATGGGACACAATCATTAAAAACAATAAAACAAGATATGTGTGTGTGTGTGTGTGTGTGTGTGTGTGTGTGTGTGTGTGTGTGTGTGTGTGTGTGTGTGTGTGTGTGTGTGTGTGTGTGTGTGTGTGCGTGCGTGTGTGTGTGCGTCCATGAAGACCGATGAACCTCTCCGACCATGAGACGACAGTGAGGCAACAGAACTGTTCAGACTTGATGATTATGTTCCGTGACCAATCCACCAATCCCATCAGAGACCAGGGAGATTGAGATCCAAATTGTATAATGAACAGTAAGTTAGTAACCATGGTTAAACCCAAGTCCCCTGTCTAAAACCATCAGGCTCGATCCCACTCCTTCTGATCTTCATCACTTACAAATACACCATTCTGATGGAGTTCTGACTGAGTCCGGAGATCATTTGTCGCAGTGTGACGTTGTGGACTGCATCATCCTCTTCTGACCAATGGAAATCTTAGGAGTGAACAGGAAGTAGACTCTCGTGATATGACTTAACATTGGGGAGAACCAGCATTAAATCAAGGATTACAACATTCTCAGCCGTCTGTTGTTATGATGTCTGTTCTTGCACCTCACATTGACTTGATATTCAGCGTTATTCTGGCTGGTGAGATTCACCAGTCAGTGACCATGTTTTCACAGATCCATTCTCCCCCACCAAGGAAGCACCAAGACCAACGCTATACTGTAGAACCTCACCACTGTAGGTTCTAATCACTTATAAATAGACTATTTTGATGTTCTGCGCTCTGAGATCCGCCCGGAGATCATTTGTTGCTGTGTGTGGTTGTGGGCAGCATTAGGCTGACACTAGGACACTCTCCACAGCACGCTGAAAATTATCCCAATTCCTCCAGAATAGCGCCAGCAGACACATGCCCAGGAAGGTGCCCATCACGTGGCGTCGGCTCCTCAGGAGGGGTGCGGCGAACTTGGCGGCCGTGGAGACGCACACGAGGATCACGGTGACGAGGGCGAGCATGATGTTGATGCTCTTACCCAGAAGCACCCTGGCGTCACTGGACTCGAGCTGTACAGTTTGTTGTTGCTGCTGCTGGAGCTCTAGTTTAGAGACCCGCGTCTGACACGACTCTAGAGCTTCCTATAGAGGTCGGAGAAAGGAGGGAGGGTGGGAGGGAGAAGGAGGGGGAAGGGAGAAGAAGGGTGAGGGGGAAGGGAGGGAGGGAGAGAGAGAGAACGAGGGTGGGGGGGAAGGGAAGGAGGGAGAGAGAAGGAGGGGGGAGGGAGAGAGGGGGAGGGAGGGAGAGAGAGAGAGAGAAGGGTGGGGAAGGGAGAGATAAGGAGGGGGGCGGGTAACAGTGGTCAATAAAGCCTGTCTAGCAAACATAACCTTGGGTTTAAACAGAGGAGCAATGGGATTGATTTCATATTAAAGGAGTTTAATATGTCTAGTCCAGTCCTCCTTCTCCTAGAATAGATTAGTATTTTATTGTTCATCTTGGAAAGCAAATTATTTTTCTCCCAACCCTCCCAGACACACTCATGACACATTTATGTAAGCACAGAGTGAACTGTAGTCCAGAGCCTCTGCCACAGTTTAGCCTTGCTCAAGGGCACATTGGTAGTTAAGTAAGTAGTAACTTGTCTCGGCCAAAAAAGCCCATAACAATGGCCCATAACAACAACCCATAACAATGGCCCATAACAACAACCCATAACAATGGCCCATAACAATGGCCCATAACAACAACCCATAACAATGGCCCATAACAATGGCCCATAACAACGACCCATAACAATGGCCCATAACAATGGCCCATAATGCAGGAGCTGTTTCTGTAGTGGGAGGCAGCTTGACGTTACAAGTTCACCACCAGGACAGGACGCTATCTATCGTTTATTACCAGACCTTGGTAAAGGATTGTATGTAGCTATTATCCAAGGTGAAAGTACATTTCTTCCAGCTACAGGACCTCCTAGGCGTAACATGTTGAGCGGTCTAATCATAGAATCCCTATTTGAACCACAACCAGTCATGATGTTTTTATCTGACTGTCAAACAATCACTTCAAAGGGCCCCAGTACAGTTTGGCTGCCTGCCCACTTTCGTCCACTCTAAAATAATTATCGCAGCCATACAGTGCACTCTGCACCCTGCATTTGATGAATGAAAAGAGATCTCCCTGATTATCCATCTCCCTCTAGTAGGCCTGGTAGACTACTCTCTCCTCTCCTCTCCACCTCCCCTCTCCTCCCTTTCCTCCTATAGTACCTGTATATCCCTGGCTCTCACCTCTCCTCTCCTCTCCTCTCCTCTCCTCTCCTCTACTCTACTCTCCTCTCCTCCTATAGTACCTGTATATCCCTGGCTCTCTCCTCTCCTCTCCTCTCCTCTCCTCTCCTCTCCTCTCCTCTCCTCTCCTCTCCTCTCCTCTCCTCTCCTCTCCTCTCCTCTCCTCTCCTCTCCTCTCCTCCTATAGTACCTGTATATCCCTGGCTCTTTCATAGGCCTGGTAGGCTACTCTCTCCTCTCCTCTCCTCTCCTCTCCTCTCCTCTCCTCTCCTCCCTTTCCTCCTATAGTACCTGTATATCCCTGGCTCTCTCCTCTCCTCTCCTCTCCTCTCCTCTCCTCTCCTCTCCTCTCCTCTCCTCTCCTCTCCTCTCCTCTCCTCTCCTCTCCTCCTATAGTACCTGTATATCCCTGGCTCTCTCCTCTCCTCTCCTCTCCTCTCCTCTCCTCTCATAGTACCTGTATATCCCTGGCTCTCTCCTCTCCTCTCCTCTCCTCTCCTCTCCTCTCCTCTCCTCTCCTCTCCTCTCCTCTCCTCTCCTCCTATAGTACCTGTATATCCCTGGCTCTTTCATAGGCCTGGTAGGCTACTCTCTCCTCTCCTCTCCTCTCCTCCCTTTCCTCCTATAGTACCTGTATATCCCTGGCTCTCTCCTCTCCTCTCCTCTCCTCTCCTCCTATAGTACCTGTATATCCCTGGCTCTCTCCTCTCCTCCCTCCTCTCCTCTCCTCTCCTCTCCTCTCCTCTCCTCTCCTCTCCTCTCCTCTCCTCTCCTCTCCTCTCCTCTCCTCTCCTCTCCTCTCCTCTCCTCTCCTCTCCTCTCCTCTCCTCTCCTCTCCTCTCCTCTCCTCCTATAGTACCTGTATATCCCTGGCTCTCACCTCTCCTCTCCTCTCCTCTCCTCCTATAGTACCTGTATATCCCTGGCTCTTTCATAGGCCTGGTAGGCTACTCTCTCCTCGATGCTTGCCAGCTCCTGTTTCAGGTCGGCTGTTTCCGCCTGGTGGAGCTCTGTCAGGTCATTCAGCTGGTCCTCCAACCGCTCATACCTATCAGAAAATAGAAGAAGAATGGGTTGTTCGCTCATACCTAACAGGAAATACAAATGTATGCACAATGGCGATTGGTCATTCACCGGCAATTTAGGTACATAGCAACAAGAACTGCCGGGGACAAGCAGAACAAAACAGCCAAATAAACATCTGTTTTCCCAGCTTGGCATATAGAGGACACCATCTGTGTACTATACAAGTACCACGCAAGGTGCTGAACACCCCAGCCATGTTGTTCCTGCTGTTGTAGCTGATACTACTGTGTTTAAATGGAGGTTCCCAATGCTGTGTGTTCTGAACCTGTAGCTCACCTCCAGTAACATTCCTACAACATTCCTACAACATTCTTACAGCATTCCTACAACATTCCTACAACATTCCTACAGTATTCTTACAACATTCCTACAGCATTCTTACAACATTCCTACAACATTCTTACAACATTCCAACAACATTCCAACAACATTCCAACAACACTCTGTAATGGAATCCAATTGCTGCTATAGTAACCCCACCTGTATCTTTCCTCCTGTAGCGTCTGGGTGATGAAACCGTAGTCTTTCTTGAACTGGGTCCTGAGTGTTTCCATGTCCTCCTCCAGCTGCCCCTGGGTCTCCCTGATCTCCCTCACCTCCTCCATGGTCATGTCAAGCCTGCCCTGGCCGTCCCCAACCTCCAGGCTCTGTCCAGGAGTCACTGCAGCCCCCGAACCGCCTTCTAGACCCAGCCCAACCCCATGAGCCAAGGTGTTCCCGTTGCTGTCCGCAGACAGGGACGTGCCAGAGGAACACTCGTCGTCGCTGGTGTACTTGGGGGTCGTTGTGGCGGCGGGGGTCGCGGTCTTCCCATCCCCGATGGTGACACTGCCGCTCAGGGCCCGCCCAGTGCCTTCACAGCGGAAGGAATTGGGCGTGTCCAGGGAGGTCTTGAGGTGGGCGATGTTGTCGGCACTGCCAAACTTGTTCCTGGAGAAGATGAACTTTTAATTGTCTATCGTCATAGAAACACAGAGGTCAATGTATGATGTCATGGTGATTCCATATCCACTGAGACAAGCTGTCTCTTCTGTCTGAGACCCAGAATCAATCCCAGGGGGCTTTGTTAGCTCACACACACACACACACACAGGTCAACGAATGGTGGCCTGATAAATCTGTATCCCTACACACACACACACACACACACACACACACACACACACACACACACACACACACACACACACACACACACACACACACACACACACACACACACACACACGGTTGGAGCAGCACAGCATCAGTACCTGAGGAGGTTGGCAAAGTCGCGGGGCTTGCTGAAGAAGAATGGCGGTGAGAGTGAGACGCCAGGCCCTACAGTCTTGATCTTGTCCGTGGGGTGTCGTCCACTACCACTGCTCATGTCGGTGAGACTCAGCCTGTCCTTGGAGGTCTCCTTGGGACTGCTGTGGTGTTTGGAGCTGGCGTCCTTCTCACTGCTGTCCTTCATCTTCTTATGATACTGCTCCAGCTTCTTCTGCATGTTGGCGATGCTGTGTCACAACACAAGTCACAAAAGACTGTATCAAACGCACGGTTGGTTTTGGTTAAAAAGATGTATCAAGAATCCTGGGAATGTTTTCAACGTTTCAAGTGTATTGGTGTGCTTGTTTCTGAAAGACCACTGTAGGTATTCAACATGCTTCTGACATATAGTTATTTAAGCAATAAGACCCGAGGAGGTGTGGTATATGGCCAATATACCACGGCTAAGGACTGTTCTTATACATTACTCAACGCGGAGTTCGCTGACACAGCCCTTAGCCGTGGTATATTGGTCATATATCACAAACCCCAGAGGTGTCTTGTTGACATTATAAACTGGTTACCAACATAATTAGGACCGTAAAAATAAATGTTTTGTCATACCCGTGGTATTCAGTCTGATATACCACAGCTGTCAGCCAATCAGCATTCAGGGCTAGAACGGTCCAGTTTATAATTGGATTTAAAGTGCATTTTGCCCAAAGTCACAACAGCACTTTACAACATAAAAACAAGGTTACAGAGCGGTAATATAAAACAGTACCTGTGGGCTGACTTCTGGTTCTTCTTCTCAAACACCTGCTTGATGCGTCCCACCTGCATTTTCACATTTAAATCATTAGACTTTCAGCAATCAGACGCTACTATCCAGAGTGACTTGCTATCAGCGCATTCATCACAGGTAGGTTTAACAAACGCTTATCGCGATCATTGCAAAATTCAACTTTCTTCAGTACTTCTTCTTCAGCCACTATATTCATCAAAATCAGCGCGAGCAAGAAATTAAACGTGTTAGTCGGCGTAGGAAAAAGTTGAGTTATACACCTGCTGCTTGTCGGCACTGTTCACCAATTTCAGGTACTCAGCCACATTGTCATCACGAGCCTCCTGCTCAATCTTCAACTCTTCAGTCACCTAAAATAACAGAAGGAAATGTATTATCCCTATAAGGACATTCTGCTATGGCTTTGTGCATACATTAAGAAATATCAAGATGATCAAGACAAGACAGTCAATGAAAAATAATAGTTCAGTCCATGTGTGATTCACCGAGGACTTCCTCATTTACCCGGAGGATCTTCTGCTGCAGGCTGTTGAGTCCGGGGGGCAGGGAGCGGTAGGAGGAGTCTAAGCTGCGGTGGGAGGAGTCTAGGTAGCGTTGGGAGTCTGGGATGCCGCTCAGATCTAGATCTAGGTTGTTCTCCGAGCTGCCTCGACACATTGACTCCGGAATGTTCAGGCTGTTCCCTTCGCCACTGCTCCTTTCAGCCTGGAACACAACCACAGAACCTTCAGTCAGACAGACACAGGAAGGAACACAACCACAGAACCTTCAGTCAGACAGACACAGGAAGGAACACAAGCACAGAACCTTCAGTCAGACAGACACAGGAAGGAACACAACCACAGAACCTTCAGTCAGACAGACACAGGAAGGAACACAACCACAGAACCTTCAGTCAGACAGACACAGGAAGGAACACAAGCACAGAACCTTCAGTCAGACAGACACAGGAAGGAACACAACCACAGAACCTTCAGTCAGACAGACACTGGAAGGAACACAAGCACAGAACCTTCAGTCAGACAGACACAGGAAGGAACACAACCACAGAACCATCAGTCAGACAGACACTGGAAGGAACACAACCACAGAACCTTCAGTCAAACAGACACTGGAAGGAACACAACCACAGAACCTTCAGTCAGACAGACACTGGAAGGAACACAAGCACAGAACCTTCAGTCAGACAGACACAGGAAGGAACACAAGCACAGAACCTTCAGTCAGACAGACACTGGAAGGAACACAACCACAGAACCTTCAGTCAAACAGACACTGGAAGGAACACAAGCACAGAACCTTCAGTCAGACAGACACTGGAAGGAACACAACCACAGAACCTTCAGTCAGACAGACACTGGAAGGAACACAAGCACAGAACCTTCAGTCAGACAGACACAGGAAGGAACACAACCACAGAACCTTCAGTCAGACAGACACTGGAAGGAACACAAGCACAGAACCTTCAGTCAGACAGACACTGGAAGGAACACAAGCACAGAACCTTCAGTCAGACAGACACTGGAAGGAACACAACCACAGAACCTTCAGTCAGACAGACACTGGAAGGAACACAACCACAGAACCTTCAGTCAGACAGACACAGGAAGGAACACAACCACAGAACCTTCAGTCAGACAGACACTGGAAGGAACACAAGCACAGAACCTTCAGTCAGACAGACACAGGAAGGAACACAAGCACAGAACCTTCAGTCAGACAGACACAGGAAGGAACACAACCACAGAACCTTCAGTCAGACAGACACTGGAAGGAACACAACCACAGAACCTTCAGTCAGACAGACACTGGAAGGAACACAACCACAGAACCTTCAGTCAAACAGACACTGGAAGGAACACAAGCACAGAACCTTCAGTCAGACAGACACAGGAAGGAACACAACCACAGAACCTTCAGTCAAACAGACACTGGAAGGAACACAAGCACAGAACCTTCAGTCAGACAGACACAGGAAGGAACACAACCACAGAACCTTCAGTCAGACAGACACTGGAAGGAACACAAGCACAGAACCTTCAGTCAGACAGACACTGGAAGGAACACAAGCACAGAACCTTCAGTCAGACAGACACTGGAAGGAACACAACCACAGAACCTTCAGTCAGACAGACACTGGAAGGAACACAACCACAGAACCTTCAGTCAGACAGACACAGGAAGGAACACAACCACAGAACCTTCAGTCAGACAGACACTGGAAGGAACACAAGCACAGAACCTTCAGTCAGACAGACACAGGAAGGAACACAAGCACAGAACCTTCAGTCAGACAGACACAGGAAGGAACACAACCACAGAACCTTCAGTCAGACAGACACTGGAAGGAACACAACCACAGAACCTTCAGTCAGACAGACACTGGAAGGAACACAAGCACAGAACCTTCAGTCAGACAGACACTGGAAGGAACACAACCACTGGAAAT
>NC_088233.1:8979815-8992315 GCF_036934945.1 Oncorhynchus masou masou
GGGAGCAACTCAATATTAGGAAGGTGTTCCTAATGTTTTGTAGCTAACTATTTTTCTGTCTATCGTAGCATGTAGCTACTGTATCTGTCATTCTATCGTAGCATGTAGCTACTGTATCTGTCATTCTATCGTAGCATGTAGCTACTGAATCTGTCATTCTATCGTAGCATGTAGCTACTGTATCTGTCATTCTATCGTAGCATGTAGCTACTGTATCTGTCATTCTATCGTAGCATATAGCTACTGCATCTGTCATTCTATCGTAGCATGTAGCTACTGTATCTGTCATTCTATCGTAGCATGTAGCTACTGTATCTGTAGCTACTGTATCTGTCATTCTATCGTAGAATGTAGTTACCCTATCTGTAGCATGTAGCTACTATAGTAGCATGTAGCTACTGTATCTGTCATTCTATCGTAGCATGCAGCTACTGAATCTGTAGCTACTGTATCTGTCATTCTATCGTAGCATGTAGCTACTGTATCTGTCATTCTATCGTAGAATGTAGTTACCCTATCTGTAGCATGTAGCTACTATTTTTCTGTCTATCGTAGCATGTAGCTACTGTATCTGTCATTCTATCGTAGCATGTAGCTACTGTATCTGTCATTCTATCGTAGCATGTAGCTCCTATCGTAGCATGTAGCTACTGTATCTGTCATTCTATCGCAGCAGGTAGCTACTGTATCTGTCATTCTATCGTAGCATGCAGCTACCGTATCTGTAGCATGTAGCTCATATCGTAGCATGTAGCTACTGTATCTGTCATTCTATCGTAGCATGCAGCTACCGTATCTGTAGCATGTAGCTCATATCGTAGCATGCAGCTACCGTATCTGTAGCATGTAGCTCCTATCGTAGCATGTAGCTACTGTATCTGTCATTCTATCGCAGCAGGTAGCTACTGTGTCTGTCATTCTATCGTAGCATGCAGCTACCGTATCTGTAGCATGTAGCTCATATCGTAGCATGTAGCTACTGTATCTGTCATTCTATCGTAGCATGCAGCTACCGTATCTGTAGCATGTAGCTCATATCGTAGCATGCAGCTACCGTATCTGTAGCATGTAGCTCCTATCGTAGCATGTAGCTACTGTATCTGTCATTCTATCGCAGCAGGTAGCTACTGTATCTGTCATTCTATCGTAGCATGCAGCTACCGTATCTGTAGCATGTAGCTCATATCGTAGCATGTAGCTACTGTATCTGCCATTCTAGCGTAACATGGAGCGTTTTATTTTTTATTTGAACCTCTATTTAACTATGCAAGTCAGTTAAGAACAAATTCTTATTTACAATGACAGCCTACCAAAAGGGCTCCTACGGGGAAGGGGGATAGAAGATACAAAATACATACAATATAAATATAGGACAAAACACACATCACAACAAGAGAGACAACACAACACTACATAAAAAGATACCTAAGACAACAACATAGCAAGGCAGCAACACATGACAACACAGCATGTTAGCAACACAACATAACAACAACATGGTAGCAACACAACATGGTAGCAGCCGAAAACATGGTACAAACATTATTGGACAGAGACAACAGCACAAAGGGCAAGAAGGTAGAGACAACAATACCTCACACAAAGCAGCCACAACTGCCAGTAAGTGTCCATGATTGAGTCTGAATGAAGAGATTGAGATAAAAGTCTAGTTTGAGTGTTTGTTGCAGCTCGTTCCAATCGCTAGCTGCAGCGAACTGAAAAGAGGTGCGACCCAAGGATGTGTGTTCTTTGGGGACCTTTAACAGAATGTGACTGGCAGAACGGGTGTTGTATGTGGAGGATTATTGCTGAAGTACATATCTCAGATAGGGGGGGGGGAGTGGGGCCTAAGAGGGTTTAATAAATAAGCATCAACCAGTGGGTCTTGCGACGGGTATACAGAGATGACCAGTTTACAGAGGAGTATAGAGTGCAGTGATGTGTCCTATAAGGAGCATTGGTGGAAAGTCTGATGGTAAAGAACATCTAGCCGCTCGAGAGCACCCTTACCTGCCGATCTATAATTTATGTCTCCGTAATCTAGCATGGGTAGGATGGTCATCTGAATCAGGGTTAGTTTGGCAGCTGGGGTGAAAAAGGAGCGATTATGATAGAGGAAACCAAGTCTAGATTTAAATTTAGCCTGCAGCTTTGATATGTGCTGAGAGAAGGACAGTGTACCATCCAGCAAAACTCCCAAGTACTTGTATGAGGTGACGACATCAAGCTCTAAATCATTGAGGACCTTTAAGTTTGCAGTGACACATTCATAACCTGAGCGGAAACCAGATTGCATACCCGAGAGAATACTATAGACAGAAAGCCAAGTTTTACCAACACTTTAGATAAACAGGGCAAAATAGAAATAGGCTATAACAGTTAGGATCAGCTTGATCTCCCCTTTAAATAAAGGACGAAAGAAGAAAGGGTCTAAACCATCTGACCCAAATGTTTTTTTGGGGTCAAATTTAAGGAGCTCCTTTTGCATCTCTGACTCAGTGACTGCCTGCAGGGAGAAACTTTGTAGTGGGGCAGCGGAAAAGGAGGGAGATGCATCGGGGATAGTTGCATTAGAAGGGGTGGGAGATGAGGAAATGTTGGACTGGCAGGGAGGCATGGCTGAGTCAAATAGGAATCCTGACTTAATGAAGTGGTGATTAAAGAGTTCAGCCATGTGCTTCTTGTCAGTAACAACCACATCATCAACATTAAGGGACATGAGCAGCTGTGAGGAGGAGGGTTTATTCTCCAGGTCTTGAACCGTTTTCCAGAACTTCTTGGGGTTAGACCCACAGAGAGAGAACTGCTCCTTAAAGTAACTAACTTTGGCCTTCTGGATAGCCTAAGTACACTTATTTCTCATTTGCCTGAATGAGAGCCAGTCAGCCTGAGGATGTGTGTGCCGAGCCTTTCACCAAATGCAATTCTTGAGGTGGAGTAACTCTGCAAGATCACAGTCGAGCCAGGCGCTGAACCTGTTTTTAATTCTCATTTTCTTTATGGGGGCGTGTTTGTTAACAATACCATAGAAAATATAAAAAAAGAAGGTCCGAGCGTCTTCGAACAGAGGGGATCCAGCTGATTCTAAACCATTTTACAGAGGCCAGTTCAGGAAGGAAGGCTTGCTGATTAAAGTTTTTGAGCAGGCGTCTATGACAAATCAGGAAAAGTCTTTTCACTGAGCAGCCATTTGTTTTATTTAACTAGGCAAGTCAGTTAAGAACAAATTCTTATTTACAATGATGGCCTAGAAACAGTGGGTTAACTGCCTTGTTCAGGGGCAGAATGACAGATTTTTACCTTGTCAGCTTAGGGATTCGATCTTGCAACCTTTTGGTTACTGGCCCAACGCTCGAAACACTAGCCTACCTTCCGTCACTGTTTTACGAACACATGCTGTAAAACAGTGATCACTAAGGTCATTACAGAAAACACCAGACTGATACCTATCAGGATTAATTGTGAGGGTGACATCGAGGAGAGTAGCCTTTTCTGGGTGTTTGGAGTCATACCTTGTGGAATTGGTGATAATCTGAGAAAGATTTAGGGAGTCCCATTGCTTTAGGACTTGGTCAGGTTGTTTAAGCATGTCCCAGTTTAGGTCACCTAGCAGGACAAATGAAGAGTTAGTGTGTAAAGGGCCAGGAGAGAGCTTAGGGCAGGTAGGGTACAGGCCCGTGCTGATAGAGGACGATAGCACCCAGCAACAGTCAACAAAGAGCTATTTGAAATTGTAATGCTTAAACCCAGCAAATCAAATTGTTTGGAGCCAGACTTAGTGGGGACAACTGAGCAATGAAGGTGATCCTTGGAAAAGATTGCCACTCCCCCAACTTTGGAAGATCTGTCTTGCCAAAAAAGGTTATAACCAGAAAGGTTAACATCAGTACTCAAAACACTCTCTCTTAACCACATCTCAGTAATGACCAACACATCTGGATTGGAGCTGTGAACCCACAATTTCAATTGATCCATTTTAGGTAATAAGCTTCTATTGTTAATGTGCAGAAAACCCAGGCTTCTACGAGAGCAGAAATCAGTGAAGCAGATATCAGAGCACACGTCAGAATTGAGGCTAGCAACAGTAGATGGGCCAGGGTGTACCTGCACATTTCCAGATATCGTCAGCAGTAATACAATCAAGGCACGGCAGAGGACAGGGAGAGATCCACATTGCCGATTTATGACATCTGAATGTGCATCAGATGGCAGCATGATCATATTGTACAGCTATTTCATTAGGTTATATGAATACAAAGCGGGCGAGAGGTGGTTAGAATAGGATGGGAGGCCAAACGTCTGTGTAACCAATAGAGTCAGAGTCCCGAGTGTGGGAACAAACAGTCTGTCCCACGGTTGGGTAAAGAACGTTTATAGTCAACAAAGTATGAAGGAGTCATGAGGCAAATAGCAAAACGCACAATAAAACAATAAAATATATAACGACGTGAGGCAAGCCATTGTCAGTTCAGAGTCACTCGCCCCTACAGTGTGTGTGTGCTGGAGGCGAGCGAAAGCTCAGGAGAGAGGGGTGAATATGGTGGGGGTACCTGTACCAGACAGGGAGAGAGGGGTGAGTGTGGTGGGGGTACCTGTACCAGACAGGGAGAGACAGACCAGGGAGAGAGGGGTGAATATGGTGGGGGTACCTGTACCAGACAGGGAGAGAGGGGTGAGTGTGGTGGAGGTACCTGTACCAGAGGGGGAGACAGGACAGGGAGAGAGGGGTGAGAGTGTGGTGGAGGTACCTGTACCAGACAGAGGAGACAGGCCAGGGAGAGAGGGGTGAGAGTGTGGTGGAGGTACCTGTACCAGACAGGGGGAGACAGGCCAGGGAGAGAGGGGTGAGTGTGGTGGGGGTACCTGTACCAGACAGGGAGAGAGGGGTGAGTGTGGTGGAGGTACCTGTACCAGACAGGGGAGACAGGCCAGGGAGAGAGGGGTGAGAGTGTGGTGGAGGTACCTGTACCAGACAGGGGGAGACAGGCCAGGGAGAGAGGGGTGAGTGTGGTGGAGGTACCTGTACCAGACAGGGGAGACAGGCCAGGGAGAGAGGGGTGAGAGTGTGGTGGAGGTACCTGTACCAGACAGGGGGAGACAGACCAGGGAGAGAGGGGTGAGTGTGGTGGGGGTACCTGTACCAGACAGGGGGAGACAGGCCAGGGAGAGAGGGGTGAGTGTGGTGGGGGTACCTGTACCAGACAGGGGGAGACAGGCCAGGGAGAGAGGGGTGAGTGTGGTGGGGGTACCTGTACCAGACAGGGAGAGAGGGGTGAGTGTGGTGGGGGTACCTGTACCAGACAGGGGGAGACAGGCCAGGGAGAGAGGGGTGAGTGTGGTGGAGGTACCTGTACCAGACAGGGGGAGACAGACCAGGGAGAGAGGGGTGAGTGTGGTGGGGGTACCTGTACCAGAGAGGGAGACAGGCCAGGGAGAGAGGGGTGAGTGTGGTGGGGGTACCTGTACCAGACAGGGGGAGACAGGCCAGGGAGAGAGGGGTGAGTGTGGTGGGGGTACCTGTACCAGACAGGGGGAGACAGGCCAGGGAGAGAGGGGTGAGTGTGGTGGGGGTACCTGTACCAGACAGGGGGAGAGGGGTGAGTGTGGTGGGGGTACCTGTACCAGACAGGGGGAGAGGGGTGAGTGTGGTGGGGGTACCTGTACCAGACAGGGGGAGACAGGCCAGGGAGAGAGGGGTGAATATGGTGGGGGTACCTGTACCAGACAGGGGGAGACAGACCAGGGAGAGAGGGGTGAATATGGTGGGGGTACCTGTACCAGACAGGGGGAGACAGGCCAGGGAGAGAGGGGTGAGTGTGGTGGGGGTACCTGTACCAGACAGGGGGAGACAGGACAGGGAGAGAGGGGTGAGTGTGGTGGGGGTACCGGTACCAGACAGGGGGAGAGGGGTGAGTGTGGTGGGGGTACCTGTACCAGACAGGGGGAGACAGGCCAGGGAGAGAGGGGTGAATATGGTGGGGGTACCTGTACCAGACAGGGGGAGACAGGCCAGGGAGAGAGGGGTGAGTGTGGTGGGGGTACCTGTACCAGACAGGGGGAGACAGGACAGGGAGAGAGGGGTGAGTGTGGTGGGGGTACCGGTACCAGACAGGGGGAGAGGGGTGAGTGTGGTGGGGGTACCTGTACCAGACAGGGGGAGACAGGCCAGGGAGAGAGGGGTGAATATGGTGGGGGTACCTGTACCAGACAGGGGGAGACAGACCAGGGAGAGAGGGGTGAATATGGTGGGGGTACCTGTACCAGACAGGGGGAGACAGGCCAGGGAGAGAGGGGTGAGTGTGGTGGGGGTACCTGTACCAGACAGGGGGAGACAGGACAGGGAGAGAGGGGTGAGTGTGGTGGGGGTACCGGTACCAGACAGGGGGAGAGAGGCAGTAATCTCTCCGGTTAATTTTGCTCAAAATTAGGTTGTAGGTTTGTTCTGATCTAGAGTGAAGGCCATGCTGTGGAGGGTAGCATCCTGCATATATACCTGCACAAAAATCCAAGTTTATCTAACTCCAAATCTATCCTTATCCTATCCTGAGGGGGGCGTGTCTCTCTGTAGCTACTGTATCTGTCTATCGTAGCATGTAGCTGCTGTATCTGTCATTCTATCGTAGCATGTAGCTACTGAATCTGACATTAAATCGTAGCATGTAGCTACTGTATCTGTCATTCTATCGTAGCATGTAGCTACCGTATCTGTCATTATATCATAGCATGTAGCTACTGAATCTGTCATTCTATCGTAGCATGTAGCTACCGTATCTGTCATTATATCATAGCATGTAGCTACTGAATCTGTCATTCTATCGTAGCATGTAGCTACTGTATCTGTCATTCTATCGTAGCATGTAGCTACTGAATCTGTCATTATATCGTAGCATGTAGCTACTGTATCTGTCATTATATCGTAGCATGTAGCTACTATATAACTGCCTATTGTAGCATGTAGCTACTGTATAATATGTAGAAATACTGTAGAACAAGAGGCAGAACAGATAACCACAACTATGCCCGTCTCTCTCTCCAGCCTCCCTCTCTCAACATCTCCCTCTCCCTCGCTTTCTCCAACGTCTCACTGTGTGTCAAGCCTCGCTAAAACAGAAACCTCTTTCTCTGCAGAGAACACCCCATTGTCCAGCCTCCAGCCTCTGGCCCGGGAGTTGGACTGCGGTCCAACGGACCACCTAATGCATATGGATCCTCTGTGCTGAATCAGTCATTCAGTGTCCTGAATCCTGACATATGGGCCCTGGGAGGGACGAGTTTAATCTTATTGTAATATCTAAGATGGCGCCTATGTGACAACTCCAACAGAACACTGTATTTTAAATCCTATTTTAAAACTCAAAATGGTCCACAGTCAGACTCCGAGAGAGAAGCTGGTCAAGTCGTCTTTGATGAGGAATTGCAGAAAAGTGTGTGTGTGTCTCTGTGTGTCTCTGTGTGTGTGTGTGTGTGTGTGTGTGTGTGTGTGTGTGTGTGTGTGTGTGTGTGTGTGTGTGTGTGTGTGTGTGTGTGTGTGTGTGTGTGTGTGTGTGTGTGTGTGTGTGTGTGTGCGTGTGTGTGCGTGTGTGCGTGTGTGTGCGTGTGTGTCAGTCTGGTCCGATTACAAGAGGTGCATTTGAGTTCAGAGAGCAACACAAACACTTGTCTGTGTCAGCCTCAGAGTTACCCAGAACGCATTGCGTGATAGTCTGACTCTGGCACTACTGGAAAATGCTTGTGGCAACAGTTCTTTGATTTCATGCCTTTGGTTCGAAAAACAAATCGTTTTGGCTATTTTAGGTTTATATTAAAGCTGCTAATGGGGTTACAGTACTGAAAGGTGCTATGATATGGAACATAGAAACAAACATAGATTAATTGAAGGGAGAGGTTTGGTACTCGGATGACTGCTGTATTGACGACGCTTGGCTCGACACTAATGGTATAGCCTGCAGCTGAGGCAAAGCCCGACATGACTGGGTCGGAGAGAATAATAGGTTCAGTACATTGACATTTACTGAGGCACTTGTTCCTTGTCACGCTAGAACTTATGCTGCTGTTCACCTCACATTCCTACTTTCTGTTTTACAATCTGTACTTTTCCCTGGATGAGCGGCTCTTCTAACTGAATCAAAACTCATAAGAAAGTGCACCGACTGTACTTTCAAGTTGCCGTGGGGACGCCCTGATTTTCACTTGAGCTGTGCGGGCATATAGCCGATACCAGAGTTAGTCAACTCTTTACCCAACAAGGTCCGGAGACTGCTGCTTTTCTGTTCTACCTGATAATTAACTGCACACCTGGTGTCCCAGGTCTAAAGCAGTCCCTGATTAGATGGGAACAATGAAGAAATGCAGTGAAACTGGCTTCGAGGTCCAGAGTTGAGTTTGAGGGGCCTATACTCTTGGGAGGCAGAGGCCAGAGGGAGAGGAAGGTGGTGTGGAGTGGGGTTCATATGGCCAGGTGCTCCTGGCCTGAGGACTCCTGGCCCAACAAACAGAGAGGAGTGGAAAGAGGATTATGAAAATGTAAGGAGAAATTATGGGGGCGTGCAATGTTTGGGTCTCACAGGGAGTCTCATGGGCCAGGGTAGTCTCATGAGATTTACACCGGTGCTTGGCCTAAAAAGTGTCAGACATTTGTGTTACCACACACACGCACACACAGACACACACGCACGCCAATCTGAGTCATCTATCCTGAGTTCTTCAGTTTAGTGTGTCAGTCAAAAGAGATTGACAACCCATCCTAACACAACTCAACCCACCCCTCCCCAACCCCACCCAACACAACCCAGCCCAACACAACTCCACCCAACACAACTCCACCCAACACAACCCCACCCAACACAACCCCACACAACACAACCCAACCCAACACAACCCATCCCAACACAACTCAACCCACCCCCAACACAACCCAGCCCTCCCTTCCCCAACCCCACCCAACACAACCCAACCCAACACAACCCCATCCCAACACACATCATCAGCCCAAAGAGGTATATCTTCAAATCAAATGTATACAACAGGTGTAGACCTTACAGTGAAATGCTTACTTACAAGCCTTTAACCAACAATACAGTTTTAATACAAATAATAGTTCACCATGTGACTTCCTCTCTTGGTGCCCAGGAAATAAAAAAGGTACCCAATGAAATAACAATAACGAGGCTATACAGTGTATGTATAATATATATATATATATTACTGTATGTATATATACTGTGCCTTGCAAAAGTATTCATCCCCTTGACTTTTCCTATTTTGTTGCATTACAAATTATGTAAATTAAATTGATTTTTTATTTGGATTTCATGTATTTGACATATACACAATAGTCCAAATTGGTGAAGTGAAATGAAAAAAAATAACTTGTTAAAAAAAAAATCTGAAATCAATTAAATAAAAGGGAAAAGTGGTGCGTGCATATGATAAATTCACCCCCTTTACTATGAAGCTCCTAAATAAGATCTGGTGCCACCAATTACATTCAGAAGTCACATAATTAGTTAAATAAAGTCCACCTGTGTGCAATCTAAGTGTCACATGATCTGTCACATGATCTCAGTATATATACACCTGTTCTGAAAGGCCCCAGAGTCTGCAACACCATTAAAAGCAAGGGGGCACCACCAAGCAAGCGGCACTATGAAGACCAAGGAACACTCCAAGGCCAGGGACAAAGTTGTGGAGAAGTACAGATCAGGGTTGGGTTATAAAAAAATATCAGAAACTTTGAACATCCCACAGAGCACCATTAAATCCATTATTAAAAATGGAAAGAATATGATACCACAACAAACCTGCCAAGAGAGGGCCGCCCACCAAAACTCACGGACTAGGTAAGGAGGGCATTAATCAGAGAGGCAACAAAGAGACTAAAGATAACCCTGAAGGAGCTGCAAAGCTCCACAGCGGAGATTGGAGAATCTGTCCATAGGACCATTTTAAGCCGTACACTCCACAGAGCTGGGCTTTACGGAAGAGTGGCCAGAAAAAAAGCCATTGCTTAAAGAAATAAAATAAGCAAGCACGTTTGGTGTTCGCCAAAAGTGGGAGACTCCCCAAACATATGGAAGAAGGTACTCGTCAGATGAGACTAAAATTGAGCTTTTTGGCCATCAAGGAAAACGCTATGTCTGACGCAAACCCAACACCTCATCACCCCGAAAACACCACCCCCACAGTGAAGCATGGTGGTGGCAGCATAATGCTGTGGGGATGTTTTTCATTGGCAGGGACTGGGAAACTGGTCAGAATTGTGCTAAATACAGGGTAATTCTTGAGGGAAACCTGTTTCAGTCTTTCATAGATTTGAGACTGGGACAGAGGTTCACCTTCCAGCAGGACAATGACCCTAAACATACTGCTAAAGCAACACTCAAGTGGTATAAGAGGAAACATTAAAATGTCTTGTAATGGCCTAGTCAAAGCCCAGACCTCAATCCAATTAAGAATCTGTGGTATGACTTAAAGATTGCTGTACACCAGCGGAACCCATCCAACTTGAAGGAGCTGGAGCAGTTTTGGGCTAGAATCCCAGATGTGCCAAGCTTATAGAGACATACTGTACCCCAGGAGACTTGCAGCTGTAATTGCTACAAAAGGTGGCTGTACAAAGTATTGACTTTGGGGGGGTGAATAGTTATGCATGCTCAAGTTCTGTTTTTTTATTTCTTTTTTGTTTGTTTCACAATAACAAATATTATGCATCTTCAAAGTGGTAGGCATGTTGTGTAAATCAAATGATACAAACCCCCCCAAAAAATCCATTTTAATTCCAGGTTGTAAGGCAACAAAATAGGAAAAATGCCAAGGGGGAGAAGACTTTCGCAAGCCCCTGTATATACAGGGGGTACCGGTACCGAGTCAATGTGCAGGGGTATGGGTTACTTGCAGCTTTTTCTTCTATGTTGCTCTGTCTGTATGCTACGTCTTGCTTGTCCTATGTTGCTCTGTCTGTATGCTATGTCTTGCTTGTCCTATGTTGCTATGTATTGCTTGTTCTATGTTGCTATTGTCTATATTGTAATTGTTTTTAATAACCTGCCCAGGGACTGCGGTTGAAAATTAGCCGGCTGGCTAAAACCGGTACTTTTACTGAAACGTTGATTAATGTGCACTGTCCTTGTAAAAATAAAAATAAACTCAACTCAAACTCAACTTGAGGTAATATGTACATGTACACTACCGTTCAAAAGTTTGGGGTCACTTAGAAATGTCCTTGTTTTTGAAAGAAAAGCACTTTTTTCCCCCATTAAAATAACATCAAATTGATCAGAAATACAGTGTAGACATTGTTAATGTTGTAAATGACTATTGTAGCTGGAAACGGCAGATTTTTTTTTAATGGAATATCTACATAGGTGTACAAAGGCCCATTATCAACAACCGTCATTTTTTTACTTAAGCCATATGTTTGACACCCCTGATGTAGAACCAACCAACAACTCACATCCCCTGCCAGACAACTTGTTATTTGGCCATGGTAAGGGCCAATAGAGCACTCTGTACTAATAGAAGATATTGTTCTAATACCCTGCGCTGCGAATCCCTTGGATCAGTGATCTGAGTTATAATCCAATTTGATATATTACCTAACATTGTACACTACAATGGGGGCATTGAGAAGGGCCCGTTATACTACTGTTATAATCGGCCATAGACTAGGATGGGTATCTATATTACAATCTGCCTAACACTTCCAGTTCTTATGCCTGAACTATGGAGTTAAGCTCGCCAATTCTAGATTACGACAATGGAAGCTCCAAAACTGGAATCAGTCAACAAGCAAAGTTTGAAATATGTTCTACTCGCTTGTGGCTTTGAGTCTCTAGCGACTCCTTGACAAGAGGGTCGAACACATGGCAAACTTTGCTCGTTGAATTGCATTTATTTGGGTTAAAAACATATACAGCTAGAAGCAGACTGGATTCCCAGAGTTAAGCACTGTATTCCCAGAGTTAAGCACTGGATTCCCAGAGTTAAGCACTGGATTCCAAAGTGGTCCTTCGATGGTAAATAACTAGGAGTTATGTCATAAATAATGTGAATAAGCCATATACTAAAGAGTGTTAAACTGATAAATAAGGGATGGACATTTTAACTTATTGAGCTGTGTGTGTTTAGGTAGCTAGAGGAGGAATGATTAAGTTAAACTGATAAATAAGGGACGGACATTTTAACTTATTGAGCTGTGTGTGGTTAGGTAGCTAGAGGAGGAATGATTAAGTTAAACTGATAAATAAGGGACGGACATTTTAACTTATTGAGCTGTGTGTGGTTAGGTAGCTAGAGGAGGAATGATTAAGTTAAACTGATAAATAAGGGACGGACATTTTAACTTATTGAGCTGTGTGTGGTTAGGTAGCTAGAGGAGGAATGATTAAGTTAAACTGATAAATAAGGGACGGACATTTTAACTTATTGAGCTGTGTGTGGTTAGGTAGCTAGAGGAGGAATGATTAAGTTAAACTGATAAATAAGGGACGGACATTTTAACT